>NC_085001.1:28257642-28297642 GCF_963854185.1 Sardina pilchardus
ATTTCAGTGTTTCACCCCCTCTGATCCTCTCCCACAATCCATTTCCTCTCCCTCCTAAACTCACTTTTTTAATGAAATAATTCAAATCACAGGTGGTTGTTCCTGTAGCAGTTATTTCTGAATAAACATGTAGGCTAATAAAGCATGAACTTGGTGAAAACTGAGATTATATGACAGAGTGCCATCATGGTGCTCTTCTTCCAAAAAACAAATAAACTGAAATTCTTGTGTTCTTCCAAATTGTGCATTTAATTGGCCAGGATTTGAAATGCCTCACTTGCAATATTTATTTTTATCTTGTGAAGTGTTCTGATGTCAGCTGTCAGTCTGTTTCAAGGTCACTTATGGAATTACAGTACAGTATGTATTAAAGCACAAATAAAGTCCATTTTGCTACCTTGGCACATTGCATGGTGGTCACTGAGCCAAGTTGTAGTGGATCAGCTGCAGTGTTGTAGTGACCATCTACAGGGATGGCACTGGGGTGTCCACGGAAGAGCTAGAGATCAGCTGTGTGTGTAGTCGTCCCCCAGCCTGTTGACGGCCTTTTATAACACACAGATCCCACAGTGATCACCAGAAGAAGATCCCTCATTATGAATGCTGCCCCAGTGTGTGTGCAAAACTATGGACATGCTGGGATGAAGGGCCCCAATATTCCACCATGAAACTGTAAAGGATGCTGATGTTGCATAGGGGTCGCAGATGTATGTGGGAGGGGTGGGATGTCACGATACAGTATCATCAACATCTTCACAATATATTAATCTCAACATAAAAATAATTTATTTTCGATGACTGCACATGGTACATGACCCCTACACATTACTATTACACATGAGGTGTTCGAGTGTGCTGGACCCGAGGGTGAAAACTGTAGGTGCTACCTGTATACTGTAATGATGAAAAACCTTGTGTCAATTTTTTTATGTAATTGAATTTCCTCACAAAAAAGAAAATGCTCATCTAATCATATATGTGATCTCACAGGGGTAAATGCAATGGCAAATATGAACTCTAAATTACAGTATGTCTATATCAGTGGGCTGAGCTAAAGTAGACATCTGTTATTTATTTATTTTTTTTTCAAATGAAATTGTTCATGGCTGTATTGATTTAAAAGCCTAATAATGTGGTGGGTCCACCAGAACTGGGAACAATGGCTGAGTAACAAAAATATGTATATATTACAAGGGTTACAAAGACACACACACACACACACACACACACACACACACACACGCACACACACACACACACACAGGTATCTGATTGACTACTCCCTTACAGTGTGTGAAAAGTCAGCCATCTCAGGCATGCTGAGATATGGCTTTTATCACGATGCACGAGTGCTGTTCTCATATCTCTACACCCTCACAAGAGCTGTGTCTGAATCTCTCTGGGCTGACTGATCATTACTGGATGACCACAGACCTGTGGTGCTTTAACACCAGATGGCTCTTAACACTCCACACTGATCCGAACTGCAGACACTCAAGACTCCTGATACAAAATGACTGACCACTGAGACTCACCTACCACTGTCCTCAGATTGTATCTTATAATTACACATGATCGCAGTGTGTTGCGTCCACTTCTGGTCATGCTCTAGATATCAATCTGTTCCAACCAGCTTTTCCAGTCTCTCATTGAGACACAGAGGTATCTGATAGGCTACTTCCTCATCCCCACCCTGCCCTACCTGTCCTCCTTGTGAGAGTTCTGATGAAGCAAAACAGAACCAAACCAAACTCAACTTTCACTCTGCTGCAGCTTCTCAGAGTGTGTGCCTAGTGTTGAGAGCTAGAAAATGGCGAAGGCTATTTCTCAGGAGGAAGAGTCTTTCACATGTCCAGTGTGTCTGGAGCAGCTGAAGGATCCAGTGACTATTCCCTGTGGACATAACTTCTGTATGAGGTGCATTAAGGGCTGCTGGGATCAGGAGGATCAGAAAGGAGTCTACAGTACAGCTGCCCCCTGTGCAAACACACCTTCACTCCCAGACCTGTCCTCTACAAAAACCCTCTGATTGCTGAAATGGTGGAGAAATTTAGGAAGACCAGAATCCAAGCTACTACTCACAATTATGCTGGACCTGGAGATGTGGAGTGTGATGTCTGCACTGGAAAAAAATGCAGAGCTGTGAAGTCCTGTTTGGAGTGTCTGGTGTCTTACTGTGAAAGTCACTTCAAAGTTCACAATGAAGCAACCCCAAGAAAGCATTCAGTGATTGATGCCACAGGCCAACTACAGGAGATGATATGCACCCATCATAACAAGGTGTTTGAAATATTCTGTCGTACTGATCAGAGTTGTATCTGCTATCTGTGTGTGATGGATGATCATAAAGGCCATGACACAGTCACAGCTGCAGAAGAAATGAACAACAAACAGGTGAGTACTGGAGCTACAGTACACTTGTGTCTTTATTTTTATTTTTTTTATTTTTTTTATTTCAATTTGATTTGAAAAGGTGGTATAAAATGCCATATCCTCCGATAAATCTATTAAAATCTCATTGACTTATTCCAATATTTCTTGAGGATTTTACAGTGATAAAACACAGTGTGAAACAAAAAAGCTGTTATTCTCAGTTTGGAATTCTCAGTGCTTTGAATGGCTGTGTAATAACAAGAACATTAAGAAGAACAAGAACATGGCTGATTTTCTTTAGATTCTTTTCAGAAGATAACTCACAAACCAGGAAATCATAGCAGATGCAAAATGTTGTAAAATCTATCATTCTGAGTACTGGAGTTAGTATAGTGTGCTATATATATACACCGTACCGTAGTCTGTATATTACATATATTCTGTATGTGTACAGTAGTCAAATATTTTGTAGTGACTTCTTGAGATGATAAGAACCAGGAAATGAATATCTGCCAGTGCAAGATCCAGTGTTGTATGAAATCAGTCATACAGTACAGTATGTTTTGTGTAGGCCTATAATGCTTTTATAGGTACTGAGTTATAGTGTAAAGTTCACTGTCAGCGGTTTTACTGACTAGCCTGGAAAATCCAGACCCTGCTAATCTTTTAGATTAAGGGTCTGGCCAAGAATAATGGCCCAATTCAAGGGGTGGCACCAAGCATGCATGTGAAAATCTCACTGCACGCAATTGGGTAACACTACGACAAATGTTTACTCTGACTGATTCCAGACTTTGACGCAATTGGATAGCACTACGACCAATGTTAACTGACTTTGAACATTGCAGCGCTCTTGTCATCAGTTTAGCTCGCCACTGGCCCGTCTATATCGGATACATCGATTTGATTGGTCTCCGCAATGCAAGGGGTAGAAGTAACATGCATCATTCCTCATTACCAGAGTATCTTGAAGACAGAATTCAAAGTGTGCTCTCGCTAGAACTCTGGATTTCCAGGGTACTTACTGACATGGATTTATGGGTATTTGTAATGGAGCTGATGGTGAAGTGTATGTCTGTTTCCATAAACAGACGCAGTTGGGGAAGACCCAGAGGAGATTCCAGCAGAGAATCCAGGAGAGAGAGAAGGAGCTGCAGGAGCTGAGGAAGGCTGTGGAGACTCTCAAGGTGAGTACTGAGAGAACTATAGGTGACTGATGGAGATTTCAGCTATCAAAGTTATTGCCATTATTGCAGCTGTGATGATATGCCAATGACAAACACACACACACACACACACACACACACACACACACACACACACACACACACACACAGGTATACGGTAGTTTGTCAGAACATTCTCCCTTTTTATACCGTTGCTTAATGATAAGTAAGCTGAATCCATAAGGAATAATAACAGCTCTACAAATGTTATCATAATTATTACAGTTATGTGCTGTTAGCAGATCTGAGATCATTTTTTAGAACAAGCCCCGTACCGTAGTCATTGTGAAATTGAGGCACATGCTGAAATCAAAATGAATAGCGGGCACACATGCAATACAAAAATTATTAGTAAAGTAGTATTACTGTTATATTATATATGAGTATGCTGAGCCTCTACTGCCATCTCTACAGCACACAGAGAACCACTGACACCATGAAACACTTTGAGCTTCACCTCCCTCTGTGTGTCTCCTGCCCTCCTCTTTGTGTGTCTCCTAACAGAGCTCTGCACAGACAGCAGTGGAGGACAGTGAGAGGATCTTCACTGAGATGATCCGCTCCATTGAGAGAAGGCGCTCTGAGGTGACAGAGCTGATCAGAGCTCAGGAGAAGGCTGAGGTGAGTCGGGCTGAAGGACTCCTGAAGAGACTGGAGCAGGAGATTGCTGAGCTGAAGAGGAGAGATGCTGAACTGGAGCAGCTTTCACACACAGAGGATCACATCCATTTCCTCAAGGTAACATTGACTGCCCTCCTGAAACTGAAATTACATATAAAGAACAAGACAAAGTATTGTGCTGATAGCTCTCTGTGAAATATGTGACATACTGTATGTCCAAACACCAACAGTGTGGAATATATAAATCTGTATGTGAGCTGTATGATGTGTGATGAGGTAACAAATAGATTGTATTGAGTTTCATACAGTTGCATTTACATGCCTTTGGGGGAAACACGGGACTGAGCATTCAGGTAGCCTGTCAGAGTTTGAGTTCACAGCTTCCTATATGAAATAATGTATATGACATAGATGTACAGTATGTAACACTGTGTGAAAAAATATCTTAGTGAGCTGTGTGATGTGATATGTGATCAAGAAACAAATCTGTATGATGTATGATAACAAATGGATTGTACCTATATAGTATAGGCTATATAACATGTAACACACTTAACACACTAATGCTTAATACAGGCATCCCAAGTCTCCTGGAAGTTCCTGGAGTCTCCTGCATATTATTGATAGAGGCTCCCTCATGCCCACAAAATAGAAAAACCTCTAGAATTTAGAGTGAGCGAGATAGCAAGTGCGCACACGCGAGACAGAGACTGTGCTCCAAATCGCGAGCAAGACAGAGAGCATCCTGATTGGTCTGTTTTGCTAAATCAACCAATCAGTTTTTGGTGTGAGCGGGTTTTTAACTCTTTTCTCTGGAACCAAGAAGTTTAGTGTATCTAGGAACAGGAGATCAAGACAGAGGCCCCAAAATATATAAAAATATAAGACCCATTGCACATCAGACAACACAAAAAGTCCTTCAGGATACCTCAAATGACTTTTTTTGGTTTGGGATATCTGTTACACACTACACACACCAAACAGACCGATTTAACTCATTTTGTCTGCAGCCTTTGGGGAACCAGCTCTGACTAAATAGTCAGGTGTCATGTCTCACCTTCTCTGTGTTTCTCTCTGCAATGTTGTGTGAGCCACTGGTGCAGTATAGTTCCAACTAGCATGGCATTTATAATAAACACTTAACTTTTATATGTTTCTCTGTAGAATATGTCATCATTCCAAGACCTTCCTCACTCTAAAGACTTACCCAGCATGACCTTCAACCAAACTTTCTCTTTTGAGGCTGGTGTTGCGTTGGTCTCTTCACTGAAGGTGGAGTTGGAGGAGAAACTGGGTGGCATCTTCAAGCAGGAAGTGGCCAAGATATCTGCAGCAGGTTGGACAAACTATTTTTATTACACACTGTTATGTTCTAATAGTCATGGATTCATTTGACTCTGTATGTTCTGTGTCTCTCAACAGTGGCACATATTGAGATCATCAAGTCTTCAGAATGTGAGTCTGTCATCAATAAGTTGCATTAGCTTCCCTCCAGAGCTAACAGGCCTGTCACAAATGTAAAACATTTTCCAAAAGGTAGAGCATGCGTAAAATAATATACATGCAAGATAAGATGGGCTGCTTTGTTGTGTTGATCCTGGGTGTATGAGTGTCTCTGTGTTGGTTCCCAGATACTGATCCTGAAATCCCAGTGAGGAGCACAGACAGGAAGGAGGTGCTGCCACCATACAGTAAGTCTTTCCTGATTCTAACAACCTAAGGGTACGTTCAGACATACTGTAGCATCTTTTTCTGAGAAAATAAGTTATCCAGACTGCTTTTTCAGTTTGAAAAAAAAACATCTGCCAGCGTTCTTGTTCCAAAAAGCAGCTGGAAGCTTTTTTTTTATTTTTGCGATAGAGCGCTACGCTATACGCTCTATGATCTTTGGTGATGAGGCCCCAGAGTTTGAGAATTGAGAATAGTTACGTGCTATAAAGTGCCGTCTGTTTCAGTGTCTGATGTCCAGGCTGTTTTTCCAGAACCAGTAACCAGAGAGAAGCTCTTGCAATGTAAGTTTGATACAGAACCACGCCCCCACACACGCACGCACACACACACACATAGTGCTGCCGCGATTAATCGACATAATCGAACTAATCGATTATGAAAATTAGTCGATGCCATTTTTTTTAGTCGACTAATCGTTTCGCTATTGACCCCCTATTTATTTTTGGTCTCCCGTCTCTAACGGCTGTAATGTTATTCATTCTGTTATTAACTCTACAAAAGTAGGCTGATATTGATATGAGCATATCTATATCTATGGCTATATGTCATGTTTTGGCCCTTCAGTTGAGTTAAAAATTAAATGGACACAACAAAATAACAAAAACTTGATTTTTTTAAAGAAAAATAGTCGTTTAGATTAGTTGACTAATCGAAAAATTAGTCGAAAGATTAATCGTTAGAAAATTAGTCGTTAGTGGCAGCACTACACACACACACACACACACACACACACCTACATAAGTACAGATACACACACACACTAATGTATGCAGTCACACAAATAAACATGCATATACACACAAGCACACACACAAACTGTGTCATACTCAAACACAAGTCTTAAGTTCATCCTGTTTTCTCTTCTCCATCAGACTCCTGTCACTTCACACTGGATCCAAACACAGCACACGGTAAACTCCATCTGTCTGATGGGAACAGGAAGGTGGAGTGGAGAGCTGAGCTCCAGTCATATCCTGATCATCCAGAGAGATTTGATGGGTATCATCAGGTGCTGTGTAGAGAGGGTGTGTCTGGACGCTGCTACTGGGAGGTGGAGTGGAGTAGGGGGGTTCATATAGCAGTCTCATATAAAAGTATCAACAGGAAAGGAGGGGGTGCTGAGTGTGGGTTTGGTTGCAATAATCAGTCCTGGAGGCTGAAACTTTCCAGCTCCAGTTTCTCTTTCAGGCACAATAATAAAGAGACTAAACTCACTCTAGTGGCTGGCTCCAGAATAGGAGTGTATGTGGATCACAGGGCAGGAACTCTGGCCTTCTATAGCATCACTGACACAATGACCCTCATGCACAGAGTCCAGACTACATTCACTCACACACTCTACCCTGGGTTTACGTGTATAGATCCTAGATCATCAGTGAAGCTGTTGTGACCTCAGATACAGATAGATGCTGGTATCACATCTCCACACACACATATGTTGTAATGATATTTCATCACCTCTGATCCTCTCCCACAATCCATTTCCCCTTCCTCCTGCTCCCCTTAACCCTCCTTCCCCTCCCCCATTTCAGGCCTTTAGTCACGCTGTGATTGGACATGTAACTGATCGTAGGTTAAATATGAAGCTTATTAGGTTGAGATGACTAGAAGTAAATATGTACAAGTTTCTTCTCAAGATATTAAAAATATATATGATGTATGATGATATGTACAATTAGTAATGCAACTTGACTGACCAAGTCTCTGTCCCAATCTTCATAACTGGCAAAATGCATGATACTGTATGTCCTGGGTCTTATGGTGAATGTTACATATACATTTTGTTTTTAAATAAAACGCATACATGATCACTACTGTTCATGGAGGATATGTTATCTTTGTATGTCATATAATCAAGTCCATTATTCATTTGTATTTGTCAGATCATTTAGTGTTATGAATAAAACAGTTGGTCTGGGGTTCAGACATACATGCTGCACACACGTGTGTGTGTGTGTGTGTGTGAAGCTGCAATCAAAAGGTAAGATCAGGCACAGTAATGGACAGATCGGTTCAATATTTTTTGCTCCCTTGAAGGAGTTTCCATTGCCCTCAATCCCAGACCCTTGTGTGGAGCTCAGCGAAACTCCTCTGGTGGAGCATGGCGGAACTACAAGGATCTGGCGAGAGTCAGGCTAAGGAACTCTGGCCTTCTACAGCATCTCTGACCCTCCTGCACAGAGTCCAGACTACGTTCACTTTACCCCGTGTTTTGGATAAATCCACGTTCAGCTGTGAAGTTATTGTGACTCACGCACAGACAAAATCTACAAACACACACACACACACACACACACACACACACATACATTCACAGATCACATCTCATCATAAAACGTGCTAAAGCATCACACATGTATTGTTGTATTGTATTATGTACTGTATGTATGTTGTGCATTGTATTATTGACAGCAGGGTGAGGTTCTTTGGTCTGAAGAACATCAGACTGAGGCCATTCCTTCATCTCTGGACCCCCAAGCCCTTTTTCTGCATTCACTCACATACCCTGAGTTCCACTTCTGATCAGCAGCTACATCTGTGACCTCCACACATACAAGAACCAGGTGAATATTTCTGCAGGCCCCCAAATAAAATGGATCAAATCAGGCCCGGTTCTCCCTATACGCACACAACGCAAGTTGCGTAGGGCCCCGCAAGTTAATGAAGGCCCCCTCCCCCGTCTCCCCTGAGTCAAGCGATAGGTAGGCTACTGTACAGTTATTATAGCGACAATCATCATGAAACCGAATTACAAACAGAGGAAGAAACGTTACGAGAATGAACAGCGGGAACAGCAGTCGGGTAAACTTGTGTTCGTTCCTCGGTTTAATGTCAACAAATAATCTGAGTAGCCAAATTGATCCATTTGTTTGCATCTCTGATGCGTGTGTTGCTGGCCTAACAGGGCAGTGAATCCCCTGATCTGTCTGTGGCTTGCTTGCTAGCCTTTCCTAGTCAGAGTAATCTACTTTGCAAAAGTTGTGAAATATAATCACAATTTGCGTTTTTTTGAATGCCGCGGCGACTGGCTACATTTTGAAATAAATAAATAAATTATAAGCACTCCAAGAGCGCAGACCTCAGCCCAAGTGCGCATTACTCCCAAAATGTAATCCTTCCTTGAGTCATTTCAGACCTTTCCTGAATTCGAAATCCTTCCATAACGTTTGGAGTTATCTTGCAACACCAATGAAGGTGGAGGTATCCTAATAGCCTACTAACCGTATCTTAAATACGTTCATAACGTGTGTGCTCAAGATGAAAGTAGGCTACCCTAATCTGTGATTTCACTCTTCCCATACATTTTTAAAACAAGTAAATGCTTTTACTGTTTTACAATATCAGTCAAGCTTTCTTTGGTTTAGATAGCCTTCTTACTTAACATGCAAAATGGAAAGTAGCCTAATGGATTAACTTTGATTTTCTGTGCTGCATACTGGACAATAGATGCACATCGTGAATTAGGCCTAGGGTAGGGCCTATATGAAGTATTAACATGATTATTTAAATAGTCTATGTTTGAAAAAACAAATATTGAAGGGAATCAGGGGAAGCCAGTTCAGTAGCCTATGTCTTTGACAGACACAGGTCAGCCTCAGTGAGTAGGCTACTAGCACAATCAAGCAGCCCAGACCCTAAAACTGCTTTTATAGCTGTGAAGGTGATTCAATCACATACAATTATTTTTCTTTCAATTATTTTTACAATTATTTTCTTTCTCCTAGTGCTTTATGGGCAAAACACTATATTTGGTAACTTTTGTTGACAAGATGGGGTGGGATGATTGAATTGGGAACACTGAGGTATCAGGTGCGACTGTAAAAAAAAATGTTACATTTTGGCCCAGGTGGAGGGCCCCTTAGCAGGATTTTGCTTAGAGCCCATAGACTGTAAAAAATAGTTAGAGCCCCATGGAGGGCTGAACCGGCACTGGATCAAATGCAGGAAACACAAGTGAAACACACACACTCGAGCACGCACACACACACACACACACACACACACACACACACACACACACACACACACACACACACACAAACACACACACATACTGTACACTGTACCTCTGTTGCCACATATTAATGCTTTTTGAAATGATGTCTAAGTTGAGTTGTACCTTGATTACTACAAATTTTGTTTGTCCCCAGCCACTCCTGACCTTTGTTACATCATCAGTAACTATCCTCTACAGTACATCCACACACACACACACGCACGCACGCACACACGCACGCACGCACGCACGCACGCACGCACGCACGCACGCACACACACACACACACACACACACACACACACACACACACACACACACACACACACACACGCCTATAAAAACACACCATATCTCAACACCTCACGTATTAAACACCACACACATATGGCTCTGACTGCAGCGGACCCATGAATCTCTGATCTTGAGGACCTCAGTCTGAAGCCTTTCACACACATCTGGACCACAGCGACCATCTGCACCTCTGGACCTTTGCTGTGCTGACACACACACACCCACATCAGCACACCACACATGAGCTATTGGGGGAGAAATGCCTTGATGAGATCACTACATGTGCACTATGATCTGTGCTATGATGCTAATGAGGTTATATCTTAACATCTGGATGAGACTACTGTATATTTACCTCTGCCAAGGAGGTTATGTTTTCATCAGGGTTTGTTTGTTTGTCTGTTTGTTAGCAAGATAACTCAAAAAGTGATGGATGGATTTCGCTGACATCTTCAGGGAAGATCTGAAATGACCCATGAAAGAAACTATTACATTTTAGGAGTGATCCGTATCACCGCCTGGATTCAGGAGGCGGTTATGTTTTTCGCTTGGCGGTGTAATGGCATGGTATGGCCATGTGGTGGCGATATGAATAGGTTAGTTTCATAGATATGACAACCCAGGAATAACAATACAGGCGGAGGTCTGCTGTTTTTTTAGTTTGTAATGTAAATCTTCATGAGATTGTACCCAGCCTGTCGTACATGTTGATGCTTTGCTGAACAACCTTGACTGACAACCGTGCAAACAAAATTCTGGATTTGGAATAAAATGAAACGTCTGATGGTTTCTTTTATGCAATAGTGCTATTGTATGTTCCTAACAGACTGATGGTGGTAGGGCTGTAGGTTAGCGCTTGTGATTGATGTCAAGTTAGGGATAATGGATGACACAGCGTTCGGTTATCAGAAAAAGTAATGTGCAGTCAAGGTGGTAATGTGGCCTCAAGTCCATGGAAATACCATGGACCGTTGTACCACAAAGCCTCGAACCATAAAAAGAGCTGCTGGAAAGCTTACTGAGAGCTGTGCAGCATATCAGGGAATCACATCACCACTAGCTGGCAACCAGTAGCCTATTATAAAAACCAGATGCTGTTAGTTGTGCTGTTCAATCATCAGTGAAGTTATGCTGGAACGCTGGCGTACTTTCTCTTGTATTGGGAACACAGCACACCGCTGTGTACAGCGTTCAAACTATCATAACACCCTTGTGCTGAAAGCCCCCCTTGCCTGTGCACTGAGAGGAAAAGGGGAGACAGGGGGACACAGTCAGTCACACAGGGGGGCATAACATCAACTATCCCCCAATAGATAGATAGATAGATAGATAGATAGATACTTTATTGATCCCCAAGGGGAAATTCAAGGTCCCAGCAGCTTAAGACACCACACACAACATACAATACAATGTAAACAGGAAAATGAAAGTATAAATATAAATATAAATATAAATATAAAATAAACATAACTAAATAAAAAGCAAATCAATAAATCTACATGACAAAATATACAGTAAGTCTCCTCACATCACATCACATGTGATGTGAGGAGTTTTGGGGATAGTTTTTGTTGGGTGGTAGTCAGCGTCAGGGACGGCTGAGCTATCGGCCCTGGACATTAAGGTCTCCCCAGTAAGAAAGGAAATTTTGTGTGCGCACACAGATGGGCCTACGTCAACGAATCTCCAAAGAGTGGCAACAGCTCTGGGTGTTTGAGAAGGATCACTATCACTGGTTTGCTAAATTAGACTCTGGCAAAGTCTATCTGTTAAAAACAGACCTGTTTTCTAGTTATTCCACCTTATGTCTTTTATGTTTATTATTCTTTATTGCTTTCTTTTTTATTTTTTATTTTATCATTATTACTATTATTATTATTATTATTACTCTTTGCTCATCTATGCTTTTATCTGCTATTACTGTTTGGTTTTTGTTTATGTAAAGCACATTGAATGACCTCTGTGTATGAAATGCGCTATATAAATAAACTTGACTTGACTTGACTTGACACATCACATCACATTAGATCAGGCCCTTGATTCCCCTTAAATAGACAAACAAGCTCTGCATAGATGAACCTGCAAAACCAGTTTGATGTTCAGTGTCAGGTATTCTGAAATATGGCTTTTACCAGAACACGAGTGCTGTTCTCATATCTCCACACCCTCATGTGAACTGTGTCTGAATCTCTCTGTGTGATTACAGTCAAATGAAACACGCTGGTTTTCTGCTGCCTGGACATTATTAGATGACCACAGACTAGTGATGCTTTAACACCAGACCAGATGGCTTTTCACACCACCACACTGATCTGAACTGCAGAGATTCAATACTCCTGATACAAAATATCTGACCACTGAGGCTCACTGAGGCTTTAGGCTACTGTAACGCTGTCCTTAGATTCCTAACACAGAACATATCTCATAACTACACAGTGTGTTGAGTCCACTTCAGTTCATGCACTACATATCAATCTGATCCAACCGCCTTTTCCAGTCTCATACTCCCTCATCCACCCCACCCTGTCCACTTCCTTGTAGTTCTGATGAAGCAAAACAGAAACTCAACTCAACTCTCACTCTGCTGCTGCTTCTCAGAGTGTGTGCTTGGTGTGTGTTTGTGTGTGAGCTAGAAAATGGCGGAGGCTTTTTCTCAGGAGGAAGAGTCTTTCACATGTCCAGTGTGTCTTGATCTGCTGAAGGACCCAGTGACTATTCACTGTGGACATAACTTCTGTATGAGGTGCATTAAGGGCTGCTGGGATCAGGAGGATCAGAAAGGAGTCTACAGCTGCCCCCTGTGCAAACACACCTTCACTCCCAGACCTGTCCTCTACAAAAACCCTCTGATTGCTGAAATGGTGGAGAAATTTGGGAAGACCAGAATCCAGACTGCTGATCCTGCTCAGTGTTCTGCTGGACCTGGAGATGTGGAGTGTGACGTCTGCACTGGGAGAAAACTCAAAGCCGTGAAATCCTGTTTGGATTGTGTCCTGTCTTACTGTGGAACTCACTTAAAGGTTCACAATGATGTAAACCCAGGAAGGAAACACTCAGTGATTGATGCCACAGGCCAGCTACAGGAGAGGATATGCCCTCGTCATAAGAAGGTGTTTGAAATATTTTGTCGTACTGATCAGAGTTGTATCTGCTATCTGTGTGTGATGGATGATCATAAAGGCCATGACACAGTCACAGCTGTAGAAGAAATGAACAACAAACAGGTGAGTGCTGAAGTTAGACTTGTCTTGTAATTTATTTTGAATAGTCTATGCTATGATATGTCTGTACCATTACAAGAATATTATACTTCTTAAAGTCTATTTATTTCTGGAAGACTCTCTCTCTTGTCAGAGAAGACCTGTACCAGGAAATGATGGTACAAAGTCCAAAATGTATAAACTCTGTATCAGCTAATAGGCCAGTCAATCTAGCTCAAAAAAGGGCCAAAACTTAAACTAATTGCAATAGTAATGTTTCATACTTTTTATTGATCCTTAAACCCTCCTGCATCACATATTAAAAATCTACCCATTTATATTTAGTGGAACATACGTTTTTTCAAGGTTAAAGGTAGCAATTTCCAATGCATTTTGCCATTGGGATTTACTACAGGTGAAATGGTTAAAATGTTAAACTACAGATATCAACTTGAAACTTTCACAGTTGTTTACTCACATAAAGGCAAAGATGTTTTGTACTGGAAGTTTTCTGAAATGTGATGTTTAGATATGCAAATGAGACCAGTTTTACTTAAATAGGCTATGCAATAATTTGCATATATTTCTAGAAAACTAAATCTGAACAATAGGTACAGTCAGCTTCAAAACAATTGCTGCATTTTGCTTATATATTGGATACCAAAAGCCTATGCAAAGGGAATATTAGATATCACTTCATATCACCTCAAAAATGAGGAAAGTCAGGTCAAAATCAATGCGTTTCAATGGAAGTATAGAACAAATGATTGTCAATGATATGGTATGATGGAAGTATCTCAATGCATGCCAAGTCACATAAGGAATATATTGACCTTTAGACAACATATCAAGTGACTTGGGATGCATTGACATACTTCCATCATACCATATCATTGACAATCATTTGTATAATGTACTTCCATTGAAACGCATTGATTTTGACTTGACTTGATATCCTCATTTCTGAGGTGATATGAAGTGATATCTAATATTCCCATTGTATTTTGGCTTTTGGTATCCAATATATAAGCAACATGTAGCAATTATTTTGAAGCTGATTGTACCTATTGTTCAGATTTAGTGTTCTAGAAATATATGCAAATTATTGCATATTTAAGTAAAACTGGTCTCATTGGCATATCTAAACATCATATTTCAGAAAACTTGTAATACAACAATTCTTTGCCTTAATGTGAGTAAACAACTGTGAAAGTTTCAAGTTGATATCTATAGTTTAAAATTTTACCCATTTCACCTATAGTAAATTCCAATGGCAAAAAGCATTTTAAATTGCTGCCTTTGACATTGAAAAAAAAACTATGTTCTACTTATCTACTAAATATAAATCGGTAGATTTTTAGTATGTTAATTAGAGATACCTAGGGATCACAAAAAACTTGGAATGATTACTATTGCAATTAGTTATGGGTCAAACGCTAGATTGACTGGCCTATGACACTGCACAAAAGATCAAATAGTGAGCCAACTTGACTTGTGTTTAATGCCTAACGTCAGAGGTTCTACTGAAAACAAGTGAACTGAAAGCATAGTTAAGACAACTAAATTAACTGACCACATTTCTCCAATACTGAAGACCCTGCACAGTAGCCTGGCAAGCCAAACTATAGGCCCTACCTGCACAGCATTTTTATGAATCATTATGATTACCTATCAGGCTTCCTTCAGCAGTACCCATCTTCCAGACCTCTCAGGTCTCAAAAACAAATACTTGTTGGTAAAACCTGCTGCGGTAATTAAACATGGTGAAGCAGCTTTCAGCTGCAATGCAAACAGCTCTGGAACCAACTGTTGCCAGTTTGAGACCAAACTGTTCTCAGATGCTCTCTGCTAACTGATCAAATGCAGTTCCTGTTCAACAGAAGCACTTTATCTGTTCACTTTTTTGTGTTTTTTCTGTCCTTTAATTATTATGTTTATGGAATATATTGATTGATATATGATTCTATTTGCTATTTTCTACTATTATTGGCATTACATGTAAAGCATATGGAAAAAATGAAATGCATGAAAAGTCCTGTCCAATATAAATAAACTTGCCTTACATCAGCATTTGTATCAACAGAAGCAGTTGGGGCAGACCCAGAGGAGATTCCATCAGAGAATCCAGGAGAGAGAAAAGGAGCTGCAGGAGCTGAGGAAGGCTGTGGAGACTCTGAAGGTGAGTACTGACCAGAGGAGAAGACAACAGCTGGTTTCAACTCTCCAATGTAATCATGTGCCACCTTGCTCTATTGACAAATCTGCTACATCATATTTTAGGTATCAGGTTGCTTGCCAGAACAAACTCCCTTTTTATTCATTTGCTTCATGATACAAATGCTGAATCCATACTAGTGCAGTGCCCATGCAAACAATGTTTTCCAAGAAACTTGTTGCCCAATGACGTTGATGCAGGTAGATTAGATTGGTGATGATGTAGAATCTTTTTACTTTCTTTGCAAAGAAAAAAAAAGTGAAGGGGAAAGGCGTTTGAGTTGCTACGGAGCCCCTAAAGGGACCTGCGGAAACTTTTATCTTTCACGTGCGCACGTAAAACTTTCACGTGCGCATGTAAAACTTTCTTGTGCACACGTAAAACTTTCACGTGCGCACGTGAAAAGTTTTAGGTGCGCACCTGAAAGTTTCAAGTGCCCACCTGAAAGTTTAGACCAGCCGGACGGCAAGATGACATGTAGAATCAATGGGCTCTGATGGGACGTATAGCATAGCTCAGAGATTATAGTGAGATTTACCTTCATAATGCCCTTCCACCACTGTTTGCATATTTTTTTTATAATGAAACAACATCCGATTTCTTGATACAGATACATTTTGCTTTGTTTTCTTGAGTGTTTTGGGAGTGTTTCAACTACGATTGCACTGTCATCTTGTCAGTCTACAGTTCAGCAAGGGTTGTTATAGCAACCACAAACTCTGAGTTGGACAGCGAGTTCAGCCACAGTGCTAGAATAAACGTTAGCTAGGATAGCTAATAATAGTGTTCAATGACAGCTAACATTATTTCATATACTTGTTATGTTTTGACTATGTTATATCTTGTTAAGAGCATAACAAATAAAGTGGCCATATCGGTTTGAAATATTTTAGCCCAGAAATACTGGGTGTTAATATAGGCTACAGTAGGCTAATGTTAACAGTACGATCTAGCTGCCCTATGCTGTTATCACCAGCTTTAATTACTGTAATATGTTTTGTGGTCGGAGGAGGAGTTAAATCACACGCAGACAAGGAGTCACGTTTTACAATTTATTTAAGGTTACACACACAACCAACCTCCCAAATGCACCCACCCTGCATTCATCCGCACGCAACCCACCTAAAACAGCCCTCCGGAGTTACGCTAGGGGAAGGGACTGGCCATTAACCCCGGCCTGGGGCTAACTATGCACACACACACACACACACACACACACACACACACACACACACACACACACACACACACACACACAGTCCTGTTAGCTCGTAGAGTCCATGGGTAGTCCACAGCCAGCTCGCAGAGTCCAGCGTTAGCTCGTAAAGCCCAAGTAGCCCACAGTTAGCTCGCAGAGTCCAGAGGTAATCCACCGTTAGCTCGTAGAGTCCACAAGTAGCCGACCGCTCCGGCTGGCCGCACGACTCAAACGAGCCCAAGCTCTGTCTGGCACACCCCAACTCCCAACTCTTTATCCCTGATCACACACAGTCAACAAGCTGCAGGTGTACCACTCCTCAATCAATCAATCAGTCAATTTGGTCGGTGCGGGGGCACAGCCATTGTGGCCAGTAAACACCGTTCACTTCATGTAAATTTGCGATCATAACCCAAATTTCACCTAAAGGCTGGCTTACATTGCACGATTTTGGTCTGTTTTAACAGTCGGCGACTAAATTTCCAAAATCGGGCGGAAATCTTGGGAGTTGTACTGAAATCGCAGCGCGCTCCCGTCATCTAAATCGTTTAGTGTAAGGTGCCAATCTTAGCGGTTTTAAGTCCGTCGGAGGCAGTCTTTTTCTAGTTTTGCCGTTACGACAATATCAAACATGTTTGATATTATCGGAAGTCTTTTCAGTCGTGGCTCATGCAAATAGTGACGTGAACATTAAAAACCAATAGTAACCTTGCGCGAACATGAAACAGGAAGGGGCAAAATAGGCGACAGCTGTAGCCTTTATGATTATTTGTTATTTAATTTCTTATAATTTATTAGTCGGTTGTTCTACGTGACAGAACAGCTCTATATCTGTTAGTGATGTCACACATCAAACAATGCTGCAGAAACGCGAAAAAATTACTTTGATATGAGTAGGCTATCATGTGATTTCCTGTGAATGATGACGTGTAGCCTATTGCACGATGGAAATAATTTGAAGGAATCTAGCAGCAGTCTTGTAAATAGTGACCCACAGTCTTTGCAAAATCCTAATCTGAGACTGGCCTGTGACTAGACTGTGACTAAAACCTCAATGAATTGTCTTTAGATGTGAGAGGGTCTGAGACTGTAGTTTTTCAAAAATCTTTTCCAAATCTTTGCAAAGTCTGGCAATGTAAGGTAGGCTTTAGGCTACAACACCACTGGCAAGTATACAACTACCAGACGCTGAACAAATACATTGAACTACAAAATATGTTAAACTGAAGGTGTTCACTTCTCCATAATGTAATTTGCCATAGGCTATCTCCTCTTTTTGCCGTCCAGCATGGCACCGTCCTAGCCTGACTCTCGCCAGACCCAAGTTCCGCCATGCTCCACCAGAGGCGTTTCGCTGAGCTCCACACAAGGGTCTGGACGCGAGGGCAATCCAAACCCCTGTGCCAGTGATCAAAAAATGAGCAACCAATCAGGAGCGCCGAAGCGAGTGTTTGATTCAAATAACAATGGCGGCACGCAGCGAGGAGTCTTGTGCTGACATTGATTCTGCTATTTCAACCGTTTTGTCGAATCTATCGAGTATTCATTCTTTAAAAGATTAACAGAGAATAGTTTTGAAGACATTTATTGGTGGCAAGGATGTTTTTACTCTTCTTCCGACCGGGTTTGGCAAGAGCTTGAAGAAGCCTAGCACGTCATTCAAGGTAACAGGCAAGTGGTTTATCAAATCACATGCGAGGATGATCTCCTATCGAGAAGTCCCAGATCCTTGTGTGAAGCAGACAGCGAACTACAGGATCTGGCGAAAGTCAGGTTAGCACCGTCCAGCGCTGTCACGTAATTGGTCTAATTTCAGGTGCGCACTTGAAACTTTCAGGTGCGCACCTAAAGTTTTACGTGCGCATGAGAAAGTTTTACGTGCGCACAAGAAAGTTTTATGTGCGCACGTGAAAGTTTTACGTGAGCACGTGAAAGATAAAAGTTTCCTCAGGTCCCTTTAGGGGCTCCGTAAGTTGCAGCTAATGGCAATATTAAACACATTTACATACCCGTGCGTTTTTGCTGTTCTTGGGAAATGATAGCCTAAAGTTAACCGCATGACCATGGCCATATGCCAGTGCTATGAACTCGGAAGTGATGTTTGAATGAATGTTATGCCCATAGCCGATGTCCAGATAGAGTCAAGAGCGGCTGTTTTAAATGCACATTTTAACAGAATGCTAACGACGTGTGTGTCGGCATATTGTTGCAAGTTCAGCAACCTGATCAGGCAACAGAAGTGCTAGGCAACCGCGGTTGTTGATAGCCTATGCAACGTTAGGCTACGAGACGTTAACAGCCTGCTTACCAACATGGGTGCATATATAGCCTAGGCTATGTGTCGGACTCAGCATGTTTATCCAACATGAACAATCTTGAAACAGTCCGTTGTTTACGTGAGACATCATAATTTCCATGAATGGCAACACATGAGTTTGTCAGCGAAATGGGCTTTTTTCTATGCTGGAGTAGGCCAGAGTAACCAATGTCCAGATAGAGTCAAGAGCGGCTGTTTTAAATGCAAATGTGAACAGAATGCTACCGACGTGTGTGTCGGCATATTGTTGCAAGTTCAGCAACCTGATCAGGGGGGTATTCCATCAACCCCACTAACCGTAAATCACGGCTAACTTTGATAAGCCTCGCTAATTTTAGAGAGAGTTCGGTTCCATTACTCCCGCTAACAGGAATCTCAGCTGAGTTGCTGGGGTAACATATGCTTCTGAACTAACGGTGGCAGGCTAACTGCCGAGTTAAATTAATCTGTGTTGCAAAAAAAAAAACATCAGTCGGAAAACGAGTCCCAAAAGTTGGTTCCGTCAACCTGTGCTTTCGTCACACGGCACGTTCCCAGCGGCATTCAAGGCGGCCCAGGTTACACCTCTACTTAAGAAACCTTCACTCGACACGGCTCAAGTTGAGAACTACCGTCCTGTTTCGCTACTGCCTTTTCTATCCAAAGGTATAGATCGAGCAGTTTTGAGACAAGTCTCAGAATTCCTTTCACAGAATAATCTTCTGGATCCAAATCAATCTGGATTCAAGACCGGCCACTCCACCGAAACGGCTCTGCTGGCTGTAACAGAAGCCTTAAAGGAGGCCAGGGCGAACGCTCAGTCATCAGTGCTCATTCTGCTTGACTTATCGGCTGCCTTTGACACGGTAAATCACAGCATCCTTCTCTCTATACTCTCAGACATGGGCATCTCTGGCTCAGCTCTCTCCTGGTTTGAATCCTACCTCACAGGCTTGGACAACTTTCTGCACCTCACTTCCTCTCCACAGGGGTCCCCCAGGGCTCTGTGCTGGGCCCCCTGCTCTTTGCTATCTATACCACCTCCTTGGGACAGATCATCCACTTGCATGGCTTCTCATACCACTGCTATGCTGATGACACACAGCTTTATCTGTCCTTTCCACCGGATGACCCCTTGGTCTCCACACGAATCTCAAACTGCCTCTCAGACATATCAACATGGATGAGGGCACACCACCTTCAGCTAAACCTCTCTAAAACAGAATTGCTGGTCCTCCCAGCCAAACCTACAATTCATCATGACATCAACATCAAAATCGACTCCCTGTCTGTTGCACCCACCAGGACTGCAAGAAACTTAGGAGTCGTTCTTGACAACCAACTGACCTTCTCTGATCATGTAGCCTCAGTAGCCAGGTCATGCCGCTACGCGCTTTACAACATACGGAAAATCAGGACCTACTTGACTCAAGATGCTACCCAACTCCTGGTACAGGCAATAGTCATCTCTCGACTTGACTACTGTAACGCCCTCCTGACAGGTCTCCCAGCCTGCGCTGTTAAACCCCTTCAAATGATCCAGAATACAGCAGCACGCCTGGTCTACAACCAACCCAAAAGGGCACATGTCACCCCACTGCTCATCCAGCTACACTGGCTACCGCTGGCCGCACGCATCAAATTCAAGACTCTAACGCTTGCCTACAAAGTACTCTCCGGCTCTGCCCCCACCTATCTCAATGCTCTCATACAGGCATATGCCTCCACACGACCGCTGCGCTCCTCAGCTGAGCGATGTCTAGCTCTTCCGCCAGCACGCGCAGGCCAATCCAAACTTTTCTCATCTGTCGTCCCTCGTTGGTGGAATGCACTACCTGGTCCAACTAGGGCAGGAACATCCCTAGCCATCTTCAAAAAAGGTCTGAAAACCCAGCTCTTCAAAGAACATCTCCTCTCATAGCACTATTTCAGACAATCGCACTCACTCATGCACTTATTCACTTATTTATGCACTTACTAGACCCACTGATGCACTTATTGTAATCTTTATTGTTGTTCGAAATGCTCTTAAAAAACCTAATTGTTTTTTTCCATGTTGTAAGTCGCTTTGGTTAAAAAGCGTCAGCCAAATGTAATGTAATGTAATGTAATGTAATGTAGCCTACAACTTAAAAAATAGAAGGAGAAACTTTTTTCCGACAGTGTTGCAAGCATTGATTAAGGCTACCAATTCGCTAGTTTTCTGAAAATGTTTGTTTGAACTTGATCTGTGTGTGGTCCAAGGAGTCTTGCGGCTCTGCGTAAAGTGCGTCTTTCGTGTCGTGCGCAGCGTGACAGGATAACATCCGAGTTATGTTTTGCGTGTTCTCGGGTTCGGTTCCCATGCGATGAATTTACATAGGCTATGTTAACACATTAATAATGTTAGTTTAGTTATACTCTTTAATGAAAGGCATATCACTATTGATAAAGGGTCATGTACAGTAGCTTGTTCAGTGACAGTAGGCAGGCTGTCAGTGGGCTATATGATGTAAGGCAAGCCAGCCTATATATAATATAATTAATAACCTTTTAAAGGCTATAATAATTAAAACCGCTTCATGTAGGCTAGTCTATTGATTAGGCCTATAGTTCATGGATATCAAATCAACTGTATTACACAAATTAAATAGTAAAGGACAAATTGAAAGCCAATATTGCATTTCTAATAATTATATTTCACAAACACTTTGGCAGAACTATATGCTTATGGGAGACAATAGGCTAGGTTTTCTCCCAATACTCCCAGGACAATACTAATTTATTTTATGACCACCGAAAAAATATATTTCAGAGCGAACCCTTTTAATCTACAAACGTAGGTTATCTTTATTGTTGAATAGCCTATGCCAAAGTTGTTTTGAGTTTAAATAGCCTACTTATTCACTCGTTTTGTTCAGAGTGAAGAAAATCAAAGTCCAAATTCAAACCATCATAATTAGGCGATTTACAGTAGCCTACGATTTCGTTATTATCCTTTTATTTAGGCAACTATCTATTTTTTTCACTCAGTGTTCAATTCGATTACTTCCTATGAAAATCCTGTAGATGGCGCTTGTAAATCGAACTGAAATCGTCTAGTTTGCCTTAATTTTACGACATTATATCCTCTTTTGGTACTGTGGCCAGATTGTGACTGTGAGTAGTCCTAACTGTGCCTCTGCTGCCATCTCTACAGCACACAAATAACCACTGACACCATGAAACACTTTCAGCTTCACCTCCTATTTTTGTGTCTCCTAACAGAGCTCTGCACAGACAGCAGTGGAGGACAGTGAGAGGATCTTCACTGAGATGATCCGCTCCATTGAGAGAAGGCGCTCTGAGGTGACAGAGCTGATCAGAGCTCAGGAGAAGGCTGAGGTGAGTCGTGCTGAAGGACTCCTGAAGAGACTGGAGCAGGAGATTGCTGAGCTGAAGAGGAGAGATGCTGAACTGGAGCAGCTTTCACACACAGAGGATCACATCCATTTCCTCAAGGTACATTTGACCTGCACTCCTGAAACTGAAATTAAATGTAAAGAATAAGAACGAATATTGAGTTGATAGCTTTCTGTAAAATATGACATATGTCCAAAGAGCAACAGTGTGGAATACACATCTGTATGTGAGCTGTATGATATGATGAAGAAATACGTAGATTCTATTGCTTTACATGCAGTACTGTACAGTATGCATCTAACATGAATACACACTAATGCTTAAGTACACACACACACACTATATCAACTGATTTAATCGATTATGTCTGCAGCCTTTGGAGAAATGGCCGTCACTGATGGCGTGTTTCACCTTTTGTGTTTCCCTCTGCAGAATATTGTGTCAGTCACCAGTGCTCCCTCCAATACAGTTCAGAATGACCTTCATATTAAACACTCTCAACTTTTCTTTTTCTCTGTAGAACATCCCATCATTCAGAGACCCTCTTCACTCTAAAGACTTACCCAGCATGACCTTCAACCAAAGTGTCTCTTTTGAGGCTGTGAAGGAATCTGTCTCTGCAGTGAAGGTGCAGCTGGAGGAGAAACTGGAAGGCATCTTCAAGCAGGAAGTACTAAAGATATCTGCAGCAGGTTGGACAAATCTCTAGAAAAGACACAATGATGAACTACTTTTATAATGTTCACACAATTATGGATTCATTTGACTCTGTGTGTTTTGTGTCTCAACAGTGGCACATACCGAGATCATCCCATCTTTAAAATGTGAGTCTGTCATTAAGTTGCATTCCCATCTTCCGCTGAAATAAAACTGCCTTCCAGAGCTAACAGGTCTTTCACAGATGTTAAAAAACAAACATTTCTCATAAGGAGGAGTACACACAACATAATATAATTGCTCCAGATGTGTGTATTGTGTTGTTGATCCTGGATGAATGAATGTCTCTGTGTTGGTTCCCAGATACTGATCCTGAACTCCCAATCAGAAGAACAAACAGAAAGGACAGAATGCCACCAAGAAGTAAATGTTTTACTCATTCTGACAGCCTCTAACCCTCTATTGCGTGAATTATCACCTATACTTTAAAACAAAGTTTGGTAACACTTTAGTTTAGGGTGTCGCTGTTACAGGCTACCGCCGTTCATTCCGACATACCAGCACTCCGACATTGACGTCCTTGTCGTAGTGGAGGCATGTCTCTTTATGGGAAAAAGTCCCACCACTCCGACATTTGTTTTTTTCATGGTCGCGGTGGCGGTATTTAACTTTTTTTTCAAACAACGTGCCATTCCGACATGAGGTCATTAATAGGCTATTCATGTCATAACTATATCCAATTATGTAAAATAATAGAGGTTCACATTTAAAATGTCATTGTGAAGACTTCTTGATATGGTTATTTGTCTGTTGCGTGCACGACTCGGGGAAGTGAAAGCAGTTGGCAAGTTTTCTTCACTGTCTCATTATTCGCGGACTAAGTGGAGCTAAATTAAGTTATTATTTTGCTGTCACTTCGTCTGTTTTATGGCCTAGAAGGTTGTATTTGGTATCTGTGGATAGTTCTAGCTCTCCTCTTTATCTGACATGCAAGCCGTATCTTTTTAACCACGGTTTCACGAGTAAATCAAACGAAAGTGCGGTAGCCGAAGCTATATGATTCACAAAAGGATCGATGTGTTTGGTATCAATGGAAAGCTCTGTTTCTCCTCTTTCATTTGATATGCGTGTTATGTCTGTGCGACGCCTGGTCCCGGAGTAATTCAAGCGAGAGCCGTGGCTGCGTGGGTGAACGCAGAGCAATAGACTGTATTATATAGCCTACTTTCATTTAAATTCATGATTTTATTTTTATTTTCATACTTGATCGTACAGACACGTGTCTAGTCTCGTTGGAAAGCCCCGGTTCTGAGCTCTTTCATGCAATATAGGTCTCATCTCGCTGTGACTAATAATCGCTGAGCAATGTACAGAGAAGAATGGGTGTGTTTTTTGACGCACTTTGCGTCCGTCCGGCTCATAGGGTCCGTTAAATTGACGTGGAAAAAAATTAGGATTTGTAAACTGTCGGAATGGGGGTAACAAAATGTGCCGGATTGGCAGCATGTCGGAATAACACCATGTCTGAATAGCGGCATGTCGGACGAAAGGGATGTCGGACTGGCAGGATGTCGGACTGCCGACATGTAACCGCTGTTACAGTGTACCTACCTAATTAGGTACAGTGGTACAACCTGTGTAACAACATGTACTATCGGGTACTATTGTACTTGCATTATGTATTTGTGGGTACCTACATATATTTGTTACATTGTAATACTGCTTTTACAAAACTTTGCCAATTTGCCTACATTTTTCATCAGAGGCAAAGGGCTGACCTGAGACCTGTTGGATGGGGTAAATCTGGTCATGAAAGATTTGATATACAACCCATTCTTAGCTCCAGTCAAGAGGTCATTGTCTTCAGTGTACATGTAACAGCTGTGCTGCTACAACTTTGTTACAACCCCCCCCCCCCCCACCCCCCCCACACACACACACACACACACTTCTCTCCGGTGGTCTCACACAGTGCTGCATCTCAGAAAATTTTACGGCCAAATTGCAGTATAATTGCAATGAAATTGTGTGAGTTTACTACAATTGGCCGTGAAATTAGAGTCAATATACACGGGGGAAAGCCATAATTTTACGGCAATTCCTTGTATGGTATTTTACCATAACTTTACGGTAACTGGTTGGCAACTTTTGCTGCCGTGCCTTTGACCGTTTTTTATTTTACTATTCTTATTCTATTTTCTCTTATTTCAGACATGTTACATACATGATCAAACCTATACCATAATTAAAAAAAACATAAAAATACACCATCAGTTCCAACAGTTATACGTTTATTCTAACATCAAATGAGGCATTGCATTTCTACAGTTTCCAACTAATTTACAGTGCATTGTAAAACAAAATATCCCTCAAAATGTTTGAGAAGAACGATGGCTTGAAACTACTTCAACCATTCTTGTTGTGACAACTTAAAACTTTGTAGCTATTCAATTCATTTCAGGAAAATGCTTGCCTTAAACCTTTTCATTTGGTTTTAACACACTAAACTCATCTAAACAGTTTATTTAGTTGCTAAACACTCATAACTGAATAAATTTATTTAATATAAAACTATGTGATTGAACAGTTTTAGGCAATGCAAGCCAAATTATAATTATTAAGGCAATCTACAAAACCTGTTAACTTCACTCCAGATCATTTGTAGCTTGGGTTTGAACTGCTTTCTCCCATCATTGAAATTGAAGACTATAACCTGAATGAACTAAATTAAACCACTTTGCTGCTTACTACTGGAATAGGAGACCATCTTAAATACCCTTGCGGCGGGAGGCCCGGGGAGTTAATGGCTGTCAATCATCCCTAAGGGCTCCTCCCGAACTTTGTTAAACATAATTTGTTGCCATATGGCAACAATTAGGCTATATTTTGCCAATTTACAAAAAAACTCAATTTTCACATATAATAAAATTGAAGTTTTGTGTTACTGCCCGTTAGAAATTCGGTAACACTTTACGATAAGGGTACATATATTCTCATGAATTCATGCATGAATTCATGCATGGATTCATGCATGAATTAATGCATGAATCATGCATTAATTCATCCCTGAATGAATCATTATGACTTAACATGAATTCACTGATTGTCATTAATGAATTCATGCATAAACAACTCATCATCTTAAGCATTAAGTACAGTTGGCACATCATCATGAATCATGATTAATTAAGTATGGTCATGATGACTTTTTGTCGGACAAATTGCGGACATCACTGTCATGGAGAAAAAAGAAAAGTAATACCACATTAATTCATGTTAACTAAATGTTATGAATGATCATGAGTTAATTCATTAACTCATGCATTAATTCTACATGAAAATCTCATTAATTAACATGAATTAATTGTCTGTCATTAATGACATCAGGTATGGATAACAAATCATCTTGAGCATTAGGTACAGTGGGTAAATCATTAACAATAATGATCAATTACACATGATCATGTTGATCTCATGTTAAGTCATAATGATTCATGATATATTCAGGGATGAATTAATGCATGATTCATGCATTAATTCATGCATGAATTCATGAGAGTTCATGTAGCCTTATCGTAAAGTGTTACCAGAAATTCTAAAATAAATCAATTGTTGCCATATGTCTTTACATCTGGGGTCCAGCACAGGAATGATAGTTTCACTTTTTATCTTTAAAACCCTCTTTCAGATATCAAACCTACAGTTAGAGGCCTGGGGGTATGGCTGGGCCCCAGAATGTGAAACTAAAGCCCTTTAGATGTTCACATTGATCAACAACAGCAAACAAAATTAGAAGCTGATGGAGATCAGAGATGGAGTTAGAATTCAAGTTTAATAGTAACATTAAAATGCACCGCAAACTACACCCATTTCTTCTGGGGTTCTTGTGATAGTGAACTGAGTGTGGTGGGTTAGAACTGAAGGTCCTCTAAACATGCCCCTACCCTCCTAATGAAAATGACGAGTGGGAGGTTGGAGGCCTAAGCAGCTGGGGACTCTTTAAACGGTAAAAGCAACTGTTTTATTGCTAGTAAAGTAATATTTTCTGTTTCAGTGTATGACGTTTCAGTGCCTGGTGTTTTTCCTGAACCAGTGACCAGAAAGGAGTTCTTGCAGTGTAAGTTGGACACACAAACAATCAGACATCTACATTCAGCTGTTCATCTTGTTCGATGATGACTCTTGCACCAGGGATGATGGGTGGGGGGGGGGGCTTTGCCCTCCGACGGAGTGCTCTGTTAATTATCTCCTTATTGGCTGTAGAGGACTTGGCGGGGCAGGCGGTGTTCAGGCATAAATAAGTATGGTGTGCCCTATCCAGCGCAGATGTGTTTTGGCCACAGCTGCCTCCATACAGACTGAGCCAGTGTTGCTGAGGATGTGTGTATGGGGGATTCCATCTTCCCAGGACAAACTGAGTATCTTTTGTAGGCAGCGGATGTGGAAGGCCTCTAGATTGGTGATGTGCTGGCGGTGTGGGGTCCAGCACTCTGCCCCATAAAGCACAGTGGAAAGACATACTGCGTTGTAAACAGCGACCTTGGTACTGACCTGCACGTGCGCGCGCGCACACACACACACACACACACACACACACACACACACAATCACACTCACACTCACACTCACACTCACACTCACACTCACACACACTCACACACACACACACACACACTCACACACACACACACACACACACACACACACACACACACACACACACACACAGGGCCATGAAAGCACACACAGACACATCTACATCAGGACATGCATATTTTGTCCACCTGCCACTCTGGTGATATCATTATAGTAACCTAAATGATCACGGCTATCAGCATAATTGCATTATGATTAAAATGTGCTGAATTTTTAAACCTACCACCAATGTTGGACAGAACTCAGAATTGGCCTGTCCTTCTGCGCATCAACAGAGCTAAAGGTCAACAGAACAGCATTCATATGCCATATAAAAGTGATGTGGCTCCTTTAAGACAATCATTTGGTGTGAGTTCTGGAGCTAACTATGCTGTGTAGCCTGCATTGTCTGATTTTAACCCTTAGATGCATAGGCTACCAATACCTACACTCTTCCATGAGTGGGGTCAAAAATGACCCCAATTAGAATGCATGCGTTTTTTGCTGTAAACTCAAATAATGTCTTTCATTTTGGTTAAAGATGATGATTTTTATTATATATTTGTCAAAATTATATATTATATTATAAATTATTATTTCATGTTGGACATATGATGTATCACTTTTTATTAACATTTTATTACAAAACAGCTTTTAGAAAGGCAAAAAAGGTAAACATCCTAAAATGATCTCAACATAGATGAATAGGGTAAAAATGTTAACTTCGAGATATCTTCATGAAACTTTACCAGTTGAATGCTCACATAAATAGGAGAAAAAAACGTATTGCAAGTTTTCTGTATTTATGTGTAAATATGCTAATTAGGACATGTCTAATTAAATATGAGCTAATTTGCATATATTTTTTTATGCAAAGAATCTGACCAATGGAAAAAGCCAGGTTGAAAATCATTTTTTTGTAGTGTTAATATATCAAATAAAAAAAAAACATTTACAGAGGTGATTATGAATGTCTTCTTTTGTTATCCAGTAAATCAGAAAATACTGCCAATTGGCTTAAAAAATGGATTTTCGCCCTATTTTTAGGCATAAAAAGTCATACAAATCAGGCCAAGAACGCTATATCAACAAATCCCTCTGTAAATATCGCTTGGTAAATTCTGCTACACAATGATAGGAAGAGTGGACATCGAAGGATCAAAAAGTGACGTCGCTATGAACGCTTGGCCGCCACATTATATGATGATACTTAGATTTATGTTGTTGTGTACAAATAGCCTAGCCTTCAGGATGGTGAGACTGCTGACATGAGATGTGATAATCAACAGTAAATGTATACCTTACTGCCACACTTGACAAAAATCAAAAGATCCTAGGGTTAACTTTTGAAATTCCATAGAAAATGCTTGGGGTCATTTTTGACCCCACCTATGCAGATCGGTGGTACTGATACAAAACATGAAATTACTTTAAAAATATAACAATTAGACACAAATCCAAATGGCCTCATGTCAAAGACAACCTATTTGAGGAATACATGGAAGGTTAAATGAAAAAAAAAAAAAAATTAAGAAGATACTGCAAGAAAACAACCTCTGGGGTCATTTTTGACCCCACTTATGCATCTAAGGGTTAATATACAGACATCTATACTTAAAGGGATATTCCGCCATTTTTGGAAATGCGCTCATTTTCCACCTCCCCTCGAGCAAAACAATCGATATTTACCTTGTTCCCGTTCATCCAGCCATTCTGTGAGTCTGGCGATACAACTTTTAGCTTCAGCCTAGCATAGATCATTGAATCGGATTAGACCATTAGCTTCTCGCCTGCTAGCTTCATGTTTAAAAGTGACTAAGATTTCTGGTAATTTTCCCATTTAAAACGTGTCTCCTCTCAAGTTAGAAAGTGCAATAAGACCAACTGAAAATGAAACCTGGCGTTTTTCTAGGCTGAATTGACATGGAACTACACTCTCATCTGGCGTAATAATCAAGGCAACTTGCAAACGTACCATAGGCGCAGTGATATCGTACGCAGCATCTGAAAATAGTCCCCATAGACAACAAGCAGTAGTAGTGCCAGTAGTTTGCAAGCTGCCTTGATTATTACGCCAGATGAGAGTGTAGTTCCATGTCAAATCAGCCTAGAAAAACGCCAGGTTTCATTTTCAGTTGGTCTTATTGCACTTTCTAAATTGAGAGGAGACACGTTTTAAATGGGAAAATTACCAGAAATCTTAGTCACTTTTAAACATGAAGCTAGCAGGTTAGAAGCTAATGGTCTAATCCGATTCAATGATCTATGCTAGGCTGAAGCTAAAAGTTTTATCGCCAGACTCACAGAATGGCTGGATGAACGGGAACAAGGTAAATATCGATTGTTTTGCTCGAGGGGAGGTGGAAAATGAGCGTATTTCCAAAAATGGCGGAATATCCCTTTAACATTTAACATTTATTTTCTATTTGGCCTGTTACGAAGTCATGCATTGACCAAGCACAGTTAAAAAAACCTGAAAAAACTGAAATACATGCATGCTTAGCATTTTGTGAAAATAAATCATTATGGCTACATAATCAAACTCTTAACCAAGATCTGTATATACTCTGATTCTAAATATTGACAGATACAGTATCTGTCATTTGGAAACCATGTTGAAATTTGCTACAATTTATTTCAAAACTGGATTACTCTGGAATGTCTAATTATACATTACACCTTTGTGTTCGGTAAAGTCTGCTGTTTATTCTGATTTATGGTTTGTCATTTGTTTTCTCTCAAACCGTTAATCACAGCAAATAGCGGCTAACTAGCACCTTTTAAAAGCTGAGAAAAGCCCTTTCATGTGATATTGTGTGATGAGTACTTCTGGAGTAGTTCAACACAGAAGAATGGGTGAATTTGGACGCACTTTGTGTGCCTACTGTAGTGTCAAAAAGTGAAGCGCTGCACCATGCTACAGGGAGACTGCAGCTCTCTGGTGGTTATTATTGAAAACTTAAAATCATTGTGTAATTTACCCGTATAGGCTACTGATGACATTACGGTACACAATCTCTATGGGACACTCTTATATACTTTACACATGTGCACATGTAGGTGTACACACACACACACACACACACACACACACTCTTTGCAGGGCTGGCAAGTTTCAGAAAATTGCAAGCGTGAGAGTTCGTCTCAAAGATTTTTTTGACTGTCACACTCAAAAGTGTGACGTTTGGCAGCTCCGATTAGAATCGATTTTTCAAGTGTGAACTTATCAAGAAAGAGGCAAATAAATGTTACACAGCTCTGCAACAAGTATAGGACAATGATAGACTTAGCAGCCTTAACGTTAACTTGGAAAATCAAGGAAAAACAGTGAACAAAAACTAGCAAGGAGAACGTTTTAAATCGAATTGTCGGAGTCGGCCCTGTTGTGTTTGAAAGACAAGTTAGAGACGCCAAGACCCTAGCCTGATTGCCATCGATTTGAAAGGCTCTGCGAGACTTTAGTCTGACCAAGAGCCTGTGCCAGACGGTTTCTCCAAGAGCTTGGTTGACCCGCCTCCTTTAACTGCCTCGATTTGTTACTGGTCGATGTCAGAAAGCGGTTTGCCGAGTTTAAACCAATAACAACACTCTTTCCTCTGCCTTGAACACGCCTCTATCCAGAGCCGGTGGAGCTGCTCAAAGTTGATTGGCTCTCAACCAAAGGGGGCAGTTCCGCAGATTTGGGGAATTCAGAAATCCCTTCCCGATTAGCAGTTGACCAGACCAGCGACAGCAACGCCGAAGGTGTTACGTCACTGGGAGGGCGTGCCAGTGTTTATATTGCGTGATGCCTTCTGTGGTTGGTGAGATTTAGGCACAAAGGACTGATGGATTGGTTATTGCTGTCAGTCAATCAGAGCTCGAACTACGGCAAGGCAATGACCAAAGTTTATCATCATGAAAAACGCTCAAAGGCGTGAGACTTGGCAGCCCTGTTTTTGTACTATCTACACATGTACCCAGTGACACTAATCATGTACACACTCACACACGCACACACACACACACACACACACACACACACACACACACACACACACACACACACACACACACACACACACACACACACACACACACACACACACACACACACACACACACACACACACACACACACACACACACACACACACACACACCCATATACTGTACACGTATGGGGCGGCAGTGGCTCGGGAGGTAGAGGAGTCGTCCAGTAACTGGAAGGTTGCTGGTTCGAGCCCAACTCCTCCTGACCTTGTCGAAGTGTCCTTGAGCAAGACACCTAACCCCAGTGCTCCAGATGAGCAGGTTGGTGCCTTGCATGGCAGCCTCCGCCATCAGTGTGTGTGAATGGGTGAATGTGAGGCATGATAATGTAAAGCGCGTTGGGTGCTCACAGAAGCTGATAAAAGTGCTACATAAATGCAGTTTACCATTTACCATACACAGACACACACATACACGCACAATATACACGCACATAAACACACACACCACACACACACACACACATATACATGACTGTGCACATGTAGGTACACACACACACACACACACACACACACACACACACACACTCACGACCATGCACTTGAACTCATGTAGGTACACACACATAGAGAAAGACACACACACACATGCACGCCACGCACACACACATTCAGACACATGTGCACATGTAGGTACACAGTACACATGTACGTGCACACTCACACACACACTTGGGTAGCCTACTGGTTAGGAAAAATGTGTGCTTTCCCATACCCACATCCACAGCTTACAGTTTTTTCCAATCGTTTACACACTAAAATCAAGATTAACAGACAGTTAACAATACTTAACACTTAAGAAGCAAAACACCTGCGCAGAGTAGTACAACAGTAAGCACAAATTCAGCTTCACACTTTTTGCGAAACATTACACACAGTGAATGTCAAAACGTAAAACACATTTTCACACCTTAGACACAGATAAAGATTGTTAGGTACTTCCTTGTCATTATAAAGCCCTGGCTTGCCAATGACCACACCATTGAACAAATTGAATAATCACATCCACCAGGTGTGTAAGCACACATGTGCAAAATTGAAAACGCAGCACTCAGGTGTGTTATGCTCGATCCTCGAGGGGCGTTCCCACTGATCTATAACTAACACTGGATAGACTATCCCATTGTTTTCGCCCCATCATTCACTATGTCGATCAGTGAGGATCGAGGCCAGAGGAGCGAGGGAGGACGTATAAAAGCCCAAATGAGAGGCACCCATAGCCTGTGATGTGGTGAACTCTTATGGCCTGATCCAGCTAGACAGAGAGATGATTAGAGTATTATGTATTGTTGTTACTTGTTTGTATTGTTGCTTTAGTTTTTCTTCAGTGACTGTAAGTGTACAGTACTTTTTGTTTGTGTACAGATTTTTATTTTTCTACACTTTACAGTAGCAAGAACTATAATTTTGGCATTTTCTGTTGATTGACTTGTCACTGTAACTGAACATATGGTTCAGTGAAAGAAAGAAATATTGTCTGCAGCATCAGTTTTGTGCATTGCTTGATGAGGGTTCATCAAAATATTTTTGTCATCTAAATTATCCTAATGCTCTCAAACAATATGTCTGAATAAGATCCATATATTGGAAGAGGGTTTTTACAGATGTGTTTTGAATTTATTGTGTTGGTGTGTATAAGATAGCGACAGTGTGGAATCATTCAAAGAATGTGTTAGTGATATGAGAACAGTATAAGGTTTTATCAATGTGTTTATTGTTTTGACAGAAATATTTCATTTTGCTAACAATCTGTTATGTTCTGCTGATTGGGTGTTGTGTTTGGTTAATTGTGTGATATGTTTAGACAAAAAGAGCCCCGTTTTCAAAATTGTGTGTAAACGATTGGAAAAAACTGTAAAGGGATATTCCGCCATTTTTGGAAATACGCTCATTTTCCACCTCCCCTCGAGCAAAACAATCGATATTTACCTTGTTCCCGTTCATCCAGCCATTCTGTGAGTCTGGCGATACAACTTTTAGCTCCAGCCTAGCATAGATCATTGAATCGGATTAGACCATTAGCTTCTCGCCTGCTAGCTTCATGTTTAAAAGTGACTAAGATTTCTGGTAATTTTCCCATTTAAAACGTGTCTCCTCTCAAGTTAGAAAGTGCAATAAGACCAACTGAAAATGAAACCTGGCGTCTTTCTAGGCTGATTTGACATGGAACTACACTCTCATCTGGCGTAATAATCAAGGCAACTTGCAACCTACTGGCACTACTACTGCTTGTTGTCTATGGGGACTATTTTCAGATGCTGCGTACGATATCACTGCGCCTTCAGTACGTTTGCAAGTTGCCTTGATTATTACGCCAGATGAGAGTGTAGTTCCATGTCAAATCAGCCTAGAAAAACGCCAGGTTTCATTTTCAGTTGGTCTTATTGCACTTTCTAACTTGAGAGGAGACACGTTTTAAATGGGAAAATTACCAGAAATCTTAGTCACTTTTAAACATGAAGCTAGCAGGCGAGAAGCTAATGGTCTAATCCGATTCAATGATCTATGCTAGGCTGAAGCTAAAAGTTGTATCGCCAGACTCACAGAATGGCTGGATGAACGGGAACGAGGTAAATATCGATTGTTTTGCTCGAGGGGAGGTGGAAAATTAGCGTATTTCCAAAAATGGCGGAATATCCCTTTAAGTGTCCTTGAGGAAGGCATCTAACCCCTGAGTGCTCCTGTATCAAGGCAGCTCACTGCACTGGGTGTGTATACTGTGTGTTCACTAATTCACAGATGGGATAAATGCAGCGACCAAATTCTTTGTATACGCAAGTATACTTGGCCAAGAAGCCTGATTTACACACACACACACACACACAGGCACCCCGACCCATACACAAGTGCACTTGTAGGTACACACACACAAACACATATTCACACGAACAGACACACAATCATGAACATGTGCACATTTACATACACACACACCCACGGTGTCATACTCAAATGCAATTGGGCAGCCGTGGCCTACTGGTTAGGGCTTCGGGCTTGTAACCTGAGGGTTGCCGGTTCGATCCCCGACCAGTCCACGGCTGAAGTGCCCTTGAGCAAGGCACCTAACCCCTCACTGCTCCCCGAGCGCTGCTGGTTGGGCAGGCAGCTCACTGCTCTGAGTTGTGTGATTCACCTCACTGTGTGTTTGCTGGGTGTTCACTAATTAGGTTAAATTTTGATCAAAAAAGTATATATTCTATTCTATTCTACAAGTCTAAGTTCATCCTGTTTTCTCTTCTCCTTCATCAGACTCCGGTCACTTCACACTGGATCCAAACACAGCACACAGAAACCTCCATCTGTCTGAGTGGAACAGGAGGGTGGAGTGCAGAGATGAGCTCCAGTCATATCCTGATCATCCAGAGAGATTTGATGGGTGGCCTCAAGTGCTGTGTAGAGAGGGTGTGTCTGGACGCTGCTACTGGGAGGTGGAGTGGAGAAGGGAGGTTCATATAGCAGTCTCATATAAAAGCATCAGCAGGAAAGGAGAGGGTCTTGAGTGTTTGTTTGGATTTAATGATCAGTCCTGGAGTCTGCAGTGCTCCAGCTCCAGCGGCTCCTCTTTCTGGCACAATGCTAAAGAGACTGAACTCCCTATAGTGGCCAGCTCCAGAATAGGAGTGTATGTGGACCTCAGGGCAGGAAGTCTGGCCTTCTACAGCGTCTCTGACACAATGATCCTCCTGCACAGAGTCCAGACCACATTCACTCACACACTCTACCCTGGGTTTGAGGTAGGCAATGGGTTTTTCGTGTGCACTGGATCATCAGTGAAGCTGTTGTGACCCACACTGTATGCAGCAGGACAGAAATGTAAAGACCCCGGAAACAGATGATACAGATAGCTGCTGACCAGATATTAGATCAGACTCATGTCTGGTGGTGGGACATTACGTGATGTTGACTAGAAGTGAATATTTATGAGCTTGTACTCGGGAGATTTAAAAGGTGTTTGATGGGTGATGAAATGTAAACTTTATTGCAACATGACTTACTGTATATGGCTGTCCCAAAACATGTATCACCACATCACCATTTGTATAGGATCTTATGGTGGATGTTAAAATTTACATTTTTATTTTGATAAAAAAAAAACACTTAATCACTACTGTTGATGGAGTATATTTCATGTGTGATGTAGTCAATTCAATAATCGATGTTTGTTTATTGAACCTTTTATAGTTGTTGTGTGAATAATTGAATAATTTGAATAATTTTCACCAAGATCAAAAACATTCTCTTTTCTGATTGTACTGTAGAGTGGCTATTATTTCTGAATAACGGAACACCAAAGACACATTATAGATCTAGTAAAAAAGTTTGATTACTGTTCCATATCAATACTCATTGAATTGTAAAGGACGGTTGAGCCTAGAAGCAGCAATGATGCAACAATGTAATCAACTGTAAACAAACTAACAAACTGACCATTATCACTGTCAGGACCACAGAAATAGGGCTCAAATGCCATTCTGGACAAAATCCAGATGAATGGTCACCCTGGTTGTGGCTGTGTGTGTGTGTGTGTGTGTGTGTGTGTGTGTGTGTGTGTGTGTGTGTGTGTGTGTGTGTGTGTGTGTGTGTGTGTGTTTGTGCATGTGCGCGTGTTTGGGCTATGTGTCACCAATCACCAACACTAGATGGCAGTAGAGACCAGTATTTTAAAGGTGGTGAAGGACACACCTGAACTATTGTCATCCACTGCGGCATTGATTTAATAATGGCAGGGTTTTATAATGCCATAAAATAAAAAAAATAGTAACAATGAAAACAAAGATTCATTTGATTCTTGCTCCATTTATTGAATTTGTAAAATAACAGTGCAATGCAAATGCAATGCACTAAAGGTTTAGAAAGGTGATTGTGATCAGGAATGGTGTATTCTGTGTTTAATGTCTGTGCTTAGTGCTCTCTGTTTGTCCTCATCAGAGAGAGAGAATGAGAGTCGGGAGGCTCAGTGAGACTGAGGCGTGAGATGAGAGATGAGCGACGAGAAGGTGTTTACTCCTAATCCTTCTCTTCACCGTGTGTGATGATGTAGACTAGGTTGTAGTCCAGGTTTCCCGCCACATCAGGAGGGAAGGCAGCAAACATCTGCTCCATCTACACATGACCAACAAGCCAGATACACAACTTATACTTCACCCAGCATTCCTCCACAAGCATCTGCTCCATCTACACATGACCAACAAGCCAGATACACAACTTATACTTCACCCAGCATTCCTCCACAAACATCTGCTCCATCTACACATGACCAACAAGCCACACACACAACTTATACTTCACCCAGCATTCCTCCACAAACATCTGCTCCATCTACACATGACCAACAAGCCAGATACACAACTTATACTTCACCCAGCATTCCTCCACAAGCATCTGCTCCATCTACACATGACCAACAAGCCAGATACACAACTTATACTTCACCCAACATTCCTCCACAAACATCTGCTCCATCTACACATGACCAACAAGCCAGATACACAACTTATACTTCACCCAGCATTCCTCCACAAACATCTGCTCCATCTACACATGACCTAGTCTGGTTTTCACCATCTTTTAAGATTGAACATTAGTCTGAGCAGGCTGTGCTTTGTTTCTACTGCACTTTGCGTCCCTTATAGTTTCGTTATCGTCACGTCACCGGCCAATAGCGTGCCAGGACTAGAGTATGGCCGTTTCTGATTGGAGCCAAAGGTTCTGGCAGTAAACAGAGGATCTAGATCTGCTGGTTTCCAGCCTGAGCTGCCGGGCGAAATTCAAATTCCCCGGAAGTTCAGTCAGGGTTCACCCAGCCTACACATGACCAACAGGTGAGATAAAAATATGCGTCACCCAGCATTCCTCCACAAACATCTGCTCCATCTACACATGACCAACAGGTGAGATAAACAACATATGCGTCACCAAGCATTCCTCCACAAACAAGCCCCAGAAAAGGACAGGGTGTTTTCTTTGCAGGAAAGTAACAGAATGTAGGAATTTCTGTTTCCGTCAGTGTTGGGTGCCCATGTAGCGCCTATAGGACAGAGGTTCTCAACCTTTTTGGGACTAAGACTCACCAAAGATCAAACCAAAAGGCCAAGACACACCAGCTTATGGTTACTGATTGTAAAGTATATCACACGTAGGCAATAACAGGAGCGCTCATATGTTTTTCTGTACAGTGTGTTCATGAGACCACAGTCATATGCATATGCTCACATAATGTTGATTGAGCTTTTCATTCAAGAAGTCAAGAAGTGTAAATCAATTTGTCATTTATGTATTTAAAATAAGCCCTCTAGCCTATTATTGGGGCAGTACCAGATATCCACTACAGTGTAGTAGAGCAGTACCAGATATCCACTGTAGTAGAGCAGTACCAGATATCCACTACAGTGTAGTAGAGCAGTACCAGATATCCACTGTAGTAGAGCAGTACCAGATATCCACTGTAGTAGAGCAGTACCAGATATCCACTGTAGTAGAGCAGTACCAGATATCCACTGCAGTGTAGTAGAGCAGTACCAGATATCCACTGTAGTAGAGCAGTACCAGATATCCACTGCAGTGTAGTAGAGCAGTACCAGATATCCACTGCAGTGTAGTAGAGCAGTACCAGATATCCACTACAGTGTAGTACAGCACGGTAAAAACGGTTCTACCTAGCTCGAGTGACCTTGCTCAAACAGTTAAAACTTCCAGACAACTAAAGTGCTATGTTCCCCCATGTTCATGCCATCAGAGTGTATTGCTGTACCAAATGTCTTGTTTACCAAAAGTTTTTCTATGAAACATCGCCTTATTTCTCCTTCAATATACATTCAACTCAAAAACTCTTGATTTCCCTTATATACAAAAGAATCTGTTGACAGATGAACCTTGTAAAACCGGTTGGATGTACAGTATAGTATGTGAAAGCCATCTGAGGCATGCTGAAATATGGCTTTTATCAGGACACATGGGCGCTGTTCTCATATCTCCACATCATGAACTGTGTCTGAATCTCTCTCTGCTGCTGCCTGGTCATAACTGGATGACCCCAGACCAGTGGTGCTTTAACACCAGACCAGATATGCTCTTAACACACCACAGTGATCTCCTAATATAAAACAACTGACCGCTGAGGCTCAACTTTAAGACTGTCCTCAGATTTTATCTGATAACTACACATGATCACAGTGTGTTGCGTCCACTTCAGGTCATGCTCTAGATATCAATCTGTTCCAACCAGCTTTTCCAGTCTCTCATTGAGACACAGAGGTATCTGATTGGCTACTTCCTCATCCCCACCCTGCCCTTCCGGTCCTTCTGGTGAGGGTTCTGATGAAGCAAAAACAGAACCAAACCAAACTCCACTCTCTGCTGCTGCGTCTGCTGCGGTGTGTGTGAGAGAGCTAGAAAATGGCGGAGGCTATTCCTCAGGAGGAAGAGTCTTTCACATGTTCAGAGTGTCAGGATCTGCTGAAGGATCCCGTGACTATTCCCTGTGGACATAATTTCTGTATGAGGTGCATTAAGGGCTGCTGGGATCAGGAGGATCAGAAAGGAGTCTACAGCTGCCCCCTGTGCAAACACACCTTCACTCCCAGACCTGTCCTCTACAAAAACCCTCTGATTGCTGAAATGGTGAAGAAATTTGGGAAGACCAGGATCCAACCTACTCACAATTATGCTGGACCTGGAGATGTGGAGTGTGATGTCTGCACTGGAAAAAAACGCAGAGCTGTGAAGTCCTGTTTGGAGTGTCTGGTGTCTTACTGTGAAAGTCACTTCAAAGTTCATAATGAAGTTAACCCAAGAAAACACTCAGTGTTCTAGAGCACAAGTACCGGTAGCCTACGTTACAGTTACGTTCATTTCTACTGATTAGCTTGCTAGGTGAGCGGATGAAAACTGAAAATGATTACTTACAATTATGCCCCAAAATCCCAACAAACGACCTCCAGATGGTCTCCTTATAGTAAATGTTGTGGTATGAGTGAACATGTAGAGCTATATGATATGATGACCAACAAGTTATACCACAACATTTACCATAAGGAGACCATTTGGAGCATAATTGAAGAGTTATTTTCCAAAGCGCTATAACCACCATTTTAATGTAGCCCCAGTAGACTTCTGCGGAAAAAAAAATGTTTGGTACCTGGG
>NC_085001.1:28307642-28317642 GCF_963854185.1 Sardina pilchardus
TCAAATATTTTACAGGCTCTGAGTCTGAGCCACATACTTATTGTCAGGAAAACAAAGACATGGAAAGCTAAAATTAAAACCAAACTATCCTCAGATTGCTCTCTGCTAACTGCTCTGCTCCATGCAGTTCCTGTTAATCAGATGCACTTTATTTATAACTATTTCCCCTTCATGATTTTATTTACTATCATTTGCATTAAATGTAAAACCCATTTAAATGTAAAATGTATCATATGTACAATATACCAGTAAATAAATGTGCCTTACGTCTACATTTTTATCACCAGAAACAGTTGGGGCAGACCCAGAGGAGATTCCAGCAGAGAATCCAGGAGAGAGAGAAGGAGCTGCAGGAGCTGAGGAAGGCTGTGGAGACTCTCAAGGTGAGTACTGACCAGAGGAGAAGACAACAGCTGGTTTCAGCTTTCGACTGTTATCATCAAATGTTATCATATTATGGCAGCTTTGTTTATCTGCTATAACTAGATTACAGGAATCAAGTTGTTTTCCAGACCAAACTCCCTTTGTATTCAGTTGCTTAATGATACAAATGCTGAAGTCATGTTGAAAAATGGACACATATTCAGAACAGTATATCTAATATTAGTGTTCTATTGGAAGTATACAATTTGAATGTTCTATGAGTAAGCTGAATCCTGGAGAGTGAGAATTCTAAATTAGCAGTAATAAATTCTCATTCCACCCTTGAGCCAGAGCCCAGTGAGTAACCAGTACCTCTACAGCACCCAAAGAACTACTGACACTTTCAGCTTCACCTCCCTCTGTGTGTCTCCTGCCCTCCTCTTTGTGTGTCTCCTAACAGAGCTCTGCACAGACAGCAGTGGAGGACAGTGAGAGGATCTTCACTGAGATGATCCGCTCCATTGAGAGAAGGCGCTCTGAGGTGACAGAGCTGATCAGAGCTCAGGAGAAGGCTGAGGTGAGTCGGGCTGAAGGACTCCTGAAGAGACTGGAGCAGGAGATTGCTGAGCTAAAGAGGAGAGATGCTGAACTGGAGCAGCTTTCACACACAGAGGATCACATCCATATCCTCAAGGTAACATTTGATCTGCACTCCTGAAACTGAAATTAGATGTAAAGAAAAGAGTATTGGAAAGAGTATTGAGTTGATAGCTTTCTGTGAAATATATGACATATGTCAAAACATCAACTGTGCAGCACATGTGGAATACAAATCCGTATGTGAGCTGCATGATGTGTGATTAATACGTATAGATTGTATTGCTTTACTGTACATGCAGTATACTATGTACAGAATGTATCTAACATGTACACACTTAAACATATCATGCTTAATTACACACACACTATATCAACTGATTTAATCCATATGCAGCCTTTGGGGACACAGCCCTGACTGAATATTCAGGTGGCATGTCTCACCTTTTGTGTTTCTCTCTGCAGAATGTTGTGTCACTGGTGCTCCTTGCAGTATATTTCCAACCAGCATGACATTCATAATCAATTCTCTCAACTTATATATTTTTCTCTGTAGAATGTCCCATCATTCCGATACTCTCCTTGCTCTCCCAGTATGACCATCAACCAACGTGTCTCTTTTGAGGCTGTGAAGAAATCTGTCTCTGCAGTGAAGGTGCAGCTGGAGGAGAAACTGGAAGGCATCTTCAAGCAGGAAGTGGCCAAGATATCTGCAGCAGGTGGGACAAACCTCTAGAATGGACACAATGATGAGACTACTTTTATAAGACACAGTTATGTTTAAACAGTTATGGATTCATTTGACTCTGTGTGTTCTGTGTCTCTCAACAGTGGCACATGTCAAGATCATCCAGTCTTTAGAATGTGAGTATGTCTTTAAGCTGCATTCCCATCTTCAGCTGAAATAAAAACTTACTGTACTGTACCTCCAGATCTAACAGTCCTAAGCAAAAATATGTTTATGGAAGTGCACTGTCACAGAAAACAAACATTTCCCAAAAGGAGGAGTACACACAATATGATATACTTGCAAAACTAGATGTGTTTTTGTTTTGTTTTGTTGATCCTGGGTGCATGAGAATGTCTCTGTGTTGGTTCCCAGATACTGATCCTGATCTCCCAATCAGAAGATCAAACAGTAAGGAGGGGCTGCCACCAAGCAGTAAGTCTTTAGTCAATGATTCTAACAGCCTTTACATCTGGAGTTTAGCAATAAAGTGATAGTTTCACTAATCTTTAAAACCTTCTTTCAGGATGTGACATTAAGGCCCATTTGATGTTTACATGTATCAATAACAGCAAACAAAAGCAGAAGCTGATGGAGATCAGAGATAGAGTTGGAATTCAGCTTTAACAAACAGTCACATTAAAATGCACCCCAAACTACTACATTACACCCATTACTTCTGCAGTTGTGTTGTGATACAAAACTAGATTGTGGTGAGTTACAGTATAAAGGTCCTCTAAACATGCCCCTACCCTCCTAATGAAGATGAGGGACTTGGCAGTGGGAGGTTGGAGGCCTTTAAAGGGATATTCCGCCATTTTTGGAAATTTTCCACCTCCCCTCGAGCAAAACAATCGATATTTACCTTGTTCCCGCAAACTTGCAAACGTACCATAGGCACAGTGATATCGTACGCAGCATCTGAAAATAGTCCCCATAGACAACAAGCAGTAGTAGTGCCAGTAGTTTGCAAGTTGCCTTGATTATTACGCCAGATGAGAGTGTAGTTCCATGTCAAATCAGTCTAGAAAAACGCCAGGTTTCATTTTCAGTTGGTCTTATTGCACTTTCTAACTTGAGAGGAGACACGTTTTAAATGGGAAAATTACCAGAAATCTTAGTCACTTTTAAACATGAAGCTAGCAGGCGAGAAGCTAATGGTCTAATCCGATTCAATGATCTATGCTAGGCTGAAGCTAAAAGTTGTATCGCCAGACTCACAGAATGGCTGGATGAACGGGAACAAGGTAAATATCGATTGTTTTGCTCGAGGGGAGATGGAAAATGAGCGTATTTCCAAAAATGGCAGAATATCCCTTTAAGATTTAAGCAGCTGGGGACTCATAATGCAGCATAACCTTCTCTATACAATCTCTACTGATGTGATTTAAAAATGAGCGCGTTGTCATCAATATATATTATCTCGGCAAATGCATATGTTTTATTGATAGTAAAGTGATATTTTCTGTTTCAGTGTCTGAAGTTTCAGTGCCTGGTCTTTTTCCTGAACCAGTGACCAGAGAGGAGGTATTGCAGTGTAAGTTGGACACACAGTCAGACATCCACATTCAGCTGTTCATCGTATTCGATGATGACTCTTGGGGGGGGGGGGGGGGGGGGCTTTGCTTTCTGTTAGTTATCTCCTTAGTTGGCTGTAGAGGACTTGGCGGGGCAGGCGGTGTTCAGGCATATACAAGTATGGTGTTCCTCCAGTGCAGATGTGTTTTGCCCACAGCTGCTTCCATACAGACTGAGCCAGAGTTGCTGAGGATGTGTGTATGGGGGATCCCATCTTCCCAGGACAAACTGAGTATCTTTTGTAGGCAGCGGATGTGGTGGCCAATGATCTTAGAACATGTGTGCACAATGCTCTGGAGGTGTTTCTTATTTTTGATAGAGGGAGTGAAACCAGCATATGGATGAAAAAGTCAGAACACTTTCAATGAATAGGTATAAGAAATGTTGAGGATCTTCCTGTTCACTCCAAAGGAGTATAGCTTCCTCTAAAAATACTGGCGCTGTTGACATTTTTTGAAGGATCACCTCTGTATTGGAGTCAAAACGCAGTTTGTCATCAATGACTGTTTGTACTCCTATTAGCTTCCACTGATTCCCCATGAATCGTAGTGGCGGTCCTGCATCCTCCATGCCTGTTGAAGTTAATGAACATCTCCTTGGTCTTTGTGACATTTAGCTCCAAAAAAGGAGCTATCACACCATTCCACAAACTCACTGAGGACAGGACCGTGATCTTGGACAGAACCAGATAAAGGGATAGGAGAACAGTGTCGTCGGCAAACTTCACTAGATGACGATCAGCATGGTGGCTTCTACAATCATCTGTACAAGGTAAAAAGCAGCGGTGAGAGGACACAACCCTGGGGTGAGCCAGTGGACGTGTAGCTGATGTCAGAGAACCTCTTGTTGACCAGCACCTTCTGTGTTCTTTGGGTCAGAAAGTCTGTGATCCACAGAATTAATTGATGATCTAAGTTGAAACAGTTCATGAGCTTTTTGGCCAACATGTCAGGTTGAATGGTATTAAAGGCAGAGGAGAAATCCGCAAATAGGAGTTGTGCAAAGGAATTAGGGCTTTCTAGGTGTTCATGGATGGCATTCAATATGTAGATTTTGGCATCATCCACCCCTCTTTTGCACGATACGCGAACTGAAAGGATCCATCTTTGAGGCTGTGGTGTTGATAATGTGAGCTTTCACAATCCTCTCAAAGGCCCTTATGACAAGGCTTTAAGGCTGCTCTTCTTGGGAACGGGAATGATTGTGGAGTGTTTCCATGACTGTGGGACAGTGGCAGTAGATAGAGACCTCTGGAAAATCTGCTGGAAAACTCCTCCAAGCTGCTCAGCACAGTGTCTCAGTGTGTGACCGCAGATTTGATCTGGCCCAGGGGCCTCATGTACAAAGACTTGCGTGGAATTCCTACTAAAACATTGCGTATGCGAAAATCTGGAAAGAAGCGTACGCACAAAAAAAATCAGATGTATGAAGCCATGCGTACGCAGCAATCCACGCAGCTTTCCTTTGTACATTCCAATTTACGTTAAATTAAACGCACATGCACGAGTATTATACTCCACCCTCTCTCCTCCCTCAATCACACTCATTATAATATGCTAACTAGAAGGCCACTCGAAAACTCAGACCTCCGCAAAGGCAAAATGGATTATCACCACAATATTAATAACAGTTAAAACTCATATTTGTGGATCCATCCTTTCTCGAACCTGCTACAAAATGTAATAATTGAATTAATCAAATCAAAAAAGTTTTAAAAGTTTATTACCAGCGATTGCAAGGTAGAAGTGCTCTTATCAGACACAATGGTAAAGATACAGTAGCCTACGTCTTTATCATCTGTAATTAATAACGTAACAAAAAAACAGTAGGCTAGTGGCAGAGCGTGGCAGAGGCTACAAGGGTCAGAGACCGTGGCAGATTCATTGGTCAATCTGCAAGTGACAAGGTTCACATAACGCGGTTTGGTGGGCATTTCAAGCATTACAAAATAACTGCATTAATTAGAAGGTCATTAAATCACTCGTGTCCGAGTAAGAGACCACGCATCGCGCACCCATAGTAGGAGTTTATCCAGGCTTTGCCATGACAATTTCTGGATCATATTCCTATATTTTGCACAAATGTGACAACAATAATGTGAATGCTTACTCGAGGAAAGTCAAAGTAGGCTGGCCTATGCAGTCAGTCAGGGAAATTGCTTCAATTCGCACTAAGCTATTCACGCGGATCATCTTGTCCCATTTGTATTTTTTTGTTTTACTGAAAACTGTTGGAAATATGTGAAAACACCCGGAAAACGTTTTAGGCACGGATGCGTGAAGCCAACCCCATTCATCGCAGATTTCGAGGAAGGAAAGCTCTTCGAAATCTGAAATGTTTGATAAGCCAGTGAATAATCATGTATGGAACTAAATCATTCTTAAAGGGATATTCCGCCATTTTTGGAAATACGCTCATTTTCCACCTCCCCTCGAGCAAAACAATCGATATTTACCTTGTTCCCGTTCATCCAGCCATTCTGTGAGTCTGGCGATACAACTTTTAGCTTCAGCCTAGCATAGATCACTGAATCGGATTAGACCATTAGCTTCTCGCCTGCTAGCTTCATGTTTAAAAGTGACTAAGATTTCTGATAATTTTCCCATTTAAAACGTGTCTCCTCTCAAGTTAGAAAGTGCAATAAGACCAACTGAAAATTAAATCTGGCGTTTTTCTAGGCTGATTTGACATGGAACTACACTCTCATCTGGCGTAATAATCAAGGCAACTTGCAAACGTACCATAGGCGCAGTGATATCGTACGCAGCATCTGAAAATAGTCCCCATTGACATCAAGCAGTAGTAGTGCCAGTAGCTGCAAGTTGCCTTGATTATTACGCCAGATGAGAATGTAGTTCCATGTCAAATCAGCCTAGAAAAACGGCAGGGTTCATTTTCAGTTGGTCTTATTGCACTTTCTAACTTGAGAGGACACACGTTTTAAATGGGAAAATTGCCAGAAATATTAGTCACTTTTAAACATGAAGCTAGCAGGCGAGAAGCTAATGGTCTAATCCGATTTAATGATCTATGCTAGGCTGAAGCTAAAAGTTGTATCGCCAGACTCACAGAATGGCTGGATGAACGGGAACAAGGTAAATATCGATTGTTTTGCTCGAGGGAAGGTGGAAAATGAGCGTATTTCCACAAATGGCGGAATATCCCTTTAATATCTTCTACAGTTTTAATTGCAGATATAGGCTGTTGCATAGTTTGGTAATATTAATGCACATTCTTCTAGAAACATATGCTTACGTCGAAGTGCTATTTTCAATAGCCCACATTTCACAATATGCTGTGCAAATAAAGGCCTTGATTCGTGATCAACTAATGTTGTTGTGCTGCATTGCCTCTACGTGTCGCCAACTGACGATACACACTGGAAATGTGCGTACGCCAGACATGAAGCTTGCGTGGAGGACCGCACATTCTCACGTTCAAGTCAGTCTTTGTACATCCGGACGTGAGCGTGAGAGTTAGCGTACGCAGCATTTTTGTGCCTACGCAAGCTTTGTACATGAGGCCGCAGGAGCTTTCTTGATCTTTGTCCTTCTCAAGCATTCCACCACAGATTCAACCGTGACGATGATAGGGTCACTTGTGGTCAAGCCACTGATGATATCCGCCAATTGAGACTGGTGATCTCTCTCAAACCTGGTGTAAAATGAGTTACATGTAAGGCCATTCGGGAGGGATTCATCAATGCTACCAGCCACACACACAGGTCTAAAGTCAGTGTTGACTGCTGCCATTGTCTTAAATACCCTGCCAGGCCTCCTGGAGGTTACCTTGTGTAAACTTCTCTTCAATCTTACTTTTGTAAGCTACCTTAGCTTTTTTGATGATACGGAAATATGAATTCAGACAGGCATAGAATCTGGCAAAGAAGCACACGCAACGGTTGGGCAACACTTTAGTGCTATTAACGGTGTGTTTTTTGCCTGAACCTTATTGAACGAAATTAAAAAAGAGTGAACGTGACGTTCACATACACCAGAATGAACGCGTTCACAGAATCAGGCAGAAATACAGTTTGTTCAGTTCAAGTTCACCAAAATTATGAACAAGTTCATGAACTTTTGTTCAATGAACGCGTTCAGGCACAGCACTGGAATGGGTGAATTTGGACGCATTTTGTGTGCCTACTGTAGTGTCCAAAAGTGAAGCGCTGCACCATGCTACAGGGAGACTGCTGCTCTCTGGTGGTTATTATTGGAAACTTCAAATCAGTGTGATTCACCCGTATAGGCTACTGATGACATTACGTTATTAAAATGTGCCCGTATCTGACTGTATATTTGTGGTATGCTAGCTCTATCTTACCTGCTCACATTTTAATACCTTTATTTGTGTTCACATTTTACAATGAATTTCATTGAACACAAACAATTTTAGACACCAGCATTGTAAACCCAGTAGCCTATGCCTCTGGTCTCAGTTCATGGGTATATAAAACAACGCCTTCTCCATACTGTATGTGGCGACTGCCAATTATCACAGAAATTGAGCAGAATTTTGCTAGAGCCTTTGCTCTTGGCTTAGAGAGACCAGCAATCTGCAAACCCCTGACTACTAGTCTGTGGACATTACCTAGGCTTCCAAATATACACACCAACAGCTTACATTTGTACCCAAGCTGTACAACAATGTCTCTGAGTGGCTGATACTTTAAAAGCTTGGTAAGGTAGGCATCCTCTAGACTGTAGTCAAATGCACAGCCCACTTCAATAATGGTTACTTCTCTGCTGTCCTCATCAACAACAACAACATCTGGCCTTTTTGCAGCAACATTTAAAAACACATTATTTCCACTATTACAGAGTTTGAACATGCAAGGTGAGACGCATACATTCTTGTAGATTGTTGTAAGCGGTGAACAATTCTGTCATGTCTGGCCATGTACATTCCCTTATACACATAGCAGCCATTCAGAATATGAGACAGGGATTCAATAATTAGCTGGTTATCATGGTGCAAACAGTGGGAAGGAAATGTGTTAGGGTACCAAAGAGATAGATTAAGTCTAGTTGGAAGAACTTGTAGTCTGGCTTTGGCTGCAAAAGTCAGTAGGTCTTCATCAACAGCAGAGTTTTTAAGTATTGAGTGAGAGACAGCATGGTCTGCAGTAGGAAGGCAAGCAAGCTTTCCCTGTAATTTTAAATCAGTCCAATGTTGTTGCTGGCGCTGTTGTTGTAGCTTTACAAGGCACCTTCGTGCATTGTCAGGTGATAGATGATGTCCTGTATCCACAATAGTAGCCCTTACTGAGATTAAACAGTCAGTTATAAGGTCTTCAGAAACGATTACATTTTCTGTGTCAGGTTTAACCCAGTCCAGGGATACTCCGACTCTTACACAAAGGTCATTAAGGTCAGGCCAATCTGACCAGACCCCAAAACCAGTACAGTGCGTCTCCATTTTAGAGTTAGATTTCCTTTTGAAGCCCAGGAAGCTTGGCTCACCCTCTCTTGCCAGGGGGACTTTGCGGCGTTTCATGTCCAGAAACAGAGAGGATCTAGCAAGCTCCCTGACAGTGTTGTCATCATTGTTCAGCATTTTGGTGTGACAGTCTTGTTGCATTATACATCCACTCCACGTTTGGAACACCAAAACCCCCATCCTGTTTGGACTGGAAAATGATGTCTCTAGTAGTGTGAGTGTTCAGTCCGAACCACTTTCTCACTAAGGAGACCATTTTGTTATTCAGTTGACTCAGTGTCTTGCTCATAAGATGGATGTTGGCGAAGAGATGTTGTATTCTAGACAGGGCAACCTGTCTGATGGCCTCCAGCTTCATGAGCAGAGGAAGTGGTGAAGCATCTATCAAGTCCAGCCTGGAAGTGAATTCAGTGGTTATGTACTCAACCTGCTCTTTCCACTCCCCAGCTATATTAAATTTGTGTCCTAAATATGTGACCCTGTAAAGCGGAACCAGTCGTTTCGGTAAAATTTATTAAATTAAGCTATTGTGCTCACGTGAACGGCCATAAACTAAGCTTTCCAATGATACTGTATGTATATGGAGGGTATTACACAAACTATCGCTAAGATAACCGCATCCAAAGTTGACATGGTTCTCCTGTCATGAAATGCCAGAAGAGGAGAAATCACCTTTTTAAGCGGTGCGTTCACAATGGGAATGACAGCAAATGTGTTGAATCTTCGCCGGGTTTAACAGTCAAAACGTATGTTTTTCCGTGAAATGCGTTCACGATATGAAACTGTTGACTGTATACAGTCGAATTATGCGAAAACGTGAAATTCAACATTTTAACCCGGAAGTTTATTATTGTTGATTTTCTCAAAATAACGTTGTGCGCAAAACGACTGATTTCGCTTTGAATGGTCACATATGTGTACGTCTCGTGCAGGTCATACACTCGGATCGGTTCTGTACTGATGGTAAACTCAGGATTTCGATCAGCTCTGGATTTGTACCAACGGTTTCCCCCACTTCTTCCCTGGTAGAGAACGGCGCATTTTGAATGCTTGATTTAAACCTGACCAGTTCAGAAATGAGTCTGTTCTGGCAAGCATGTTCTTAATTACTGTCTCTTCCCGAGAGGCCAATTGGATGTCATCGGCATAGGCTTGTACAGGATTAGGGGAAAACACACTGGGTGGGGCACAGTCACATAGCCACTCAATCCACCCGTTAGTGGCGAGTACAAAGTTGATGGCACTCCATGGGCAGCCTGTTTTTATGCCTACTTGGAGGGGTATTGGGTCTGTGAG
>NC_085001.1:28322642-28325142 GCF_963854185.1 Sardina pilchardus
CATTTAAACGTTAGAAGTTGTGAGTGTGTGTGTGTGTGTGTGTGTGTGTGTGTGTGTGTGTGTGTGTGTACATGTGTGTATGTGATGGAACATCCACTGGGATGCTACTCACAAGTCTTTCTTCAGTGTGCCTTTTCCCTCTGGGTCAAAGACTTTAAAGGCGTTTAAGATGGTTTCCTCAGCATCAGCACCTACACGCACATGCACACACACACAGACACACACACACACACACACACACACACACACACACACACACACACACATACATAAACACACACAAGCACACTTCAGTCCTCTGTTAGAGCTCGCTCTTCCTCAATCTGGCTACAGTCTCATATCTCTGGGATATGGGAGCAAGGTCAGTGTGTGTGTGTGTGTATGTGTCATGCACTGCCCTCATCTCAACAATTCAGTGTATCACTCGTCCCCTCTCTGTCTGCCCCACCTCACCCTTGAGTTTCTCCCCAAACATGGTGAGGAAGACGGTGAAGTTGATGGGCCCCGGCGCCTCCTTGAGCATGGCGTCGATCTCCTCCTGCTTCACGTTCAGACGGCCTGCGGAGGAGCCGAGAGCAAACACAGCAGACGCCCTTCACTCAGCAGCCATAACACACACATTAACTATAACATAGGCCCTCCTATCCTCTAGCACTAAGTGCTTATAACATAGGTCCTCCTATCCCGTAATAGTTAGTACTTATAACATAGGCCCTCCTATCCTCTAGCACTAAGTGCTTATAACATAGGTCCTCCTATCCCGTAATACTTAGTACTTATAACATAGGTCCTCCTATCTTGTAATACTTAGTACTTATAACATAGGTCCTCCTATCCTGTAATACTTAGTGCTTATAACATAGGTCCTCCTATCCTGTAATACTTAGTGCTTATAACATAGGTCCTCCTATCCTGTAATACTTAGTACTTATAACATAGGTTCTCCTATCCTGTAACTCCTCCTGACCTTGTCGAATCTAACCTAACCCCAGTGCTCCCGATGAGCAGGTTGGCACCTTGCATGGCAGCCTCCGCCATCAATGACTGAATGGGTGAATGTGGGGCATGATATATAAAGTGCTTTGGGTGCTCACAAAAGCCGATAAAAGCGCTATATAAATGCAGTCCATTTACCATTGACCATTTACCATGTATCTTCTCTTTCACAAACACAGCAGACACCCTTCATTCAGCAGCAATAACACACACATGTACTTGACTAGTACTTAGTACTTAGGCCCTCCTCTCCTCTAGTTCTCGGTGCTTATATAACATAGACCCTCCTATCCTGTAATACTTAATACTTATACAGTTTTTTTTGATTGCTTTGACCTGGTTGAAAAAACTGGTGACCTCTCAGTCTTCATCATCACTCTCTCAGCAGACCAAAAGACACCTCTTGCAAATGAGTTAACCCATTGTCATTGTTTTGACACACTTCCCGCACCCTTTTGCAAATCAGTTAACGCAGATGTCATTCAAGCAGTCCAAACTCCATTGCTTTAGCTGTGGTAACCAAACAGAAACTATATGTTCCCATCTCTTAGAAACGTCTTGCCCAGTATGAAATTACTGAAGCACCTGTTTGACACTGCAAACTTTTCAATTTGCAATCAGTCTGCAGGCTTAAAAGGTGCCATGTTGTGTGTTGTAACTTGCAAGCATGGATGATCAAGGCAGATGAGAGTAAGAGTAAGAATTGACTAGAAGAGATTTTTTTTCTTTACAGTACTGTACAGAATTTGTATTTCTATTTTCCTTATGTCTTACACAGTGATGGATTTTACTGGATTTTTTCTTGCATACTATATATGTGGTTTCTGTTGGAATATTTCATTTCCTAGCCACAATCTCAAAAAAAAGAAAAGAATGAAGACTGCATTCAATAACATTTGAAAAATCATTGTATATGATTATGGATCTATTTTTGGCAAGAAAGAAAATTGGCACTGATATGTATGCTGCTGACCAGTAATGCAGCACTGAGAGCTGAATTTTGTATTTTGATGCCCCTTGTCTAATGACTGATTGGAAGCGCTTATGCACTTGTGTGCAAGTTGTGTTGTTTGAGGGCAAAATTTGCTTTTGGTCCATATTTTAAATGTTTTGGAGGAGTTAGAGCTTTTTGCAGGCAAAATGAGTCATTTTGACCATTGGTGCCACTGTTTAGGCCTTTGCGTTAAGAGTTTTGAAACATGTTTTTTTGAGTCGACTACTGCGTCAAAGCAATAAAAAAAAACTGTAACATAGACCCTCCTATCCTCTAGCACTTATAACATAGGCCCTCCTATCCTCTAGTACTTATAATACAGTATAGGCCCTCCAATCCTCTAGTACTTATAGCATAGGCCCTCTTACCCTCTAGTACTTATAATATAACATAGGCCCTCCTCCTATCCTCTAGTACTTATAATATAACATAGGCCCTCCTCCTATCCTCTAGTACTTTTCATACAGTATAGGCCCTCCTATCCTCTAGCCCTTATAGCATAGGCCCTCC
>NC_085001.1:28332642-28340142 GCF_963854185.1 Sardina pilchardus
TGATGTAAGCATGAGGAGCGTTCCGCAGGATTAGCATGTTTATAACAGGAAGAGGCCATTGTCCACTAACTCACTGTGATCTCTGCTCACTTGTTAGCACGCTAAAACTAGCAGGATTAGCATGTTTATAGCAGGAAGAGGCCATTGTCCACTAACTCACTGTGATCTCCGCTCACTCATTAGCACGCTAAAACTAGCACCACGCTAATGAGTCTCTCTGTGTGCTACACGGCCATTATTATACGGGTAAGTGCACTATTTACGCAGTGAAACACTTACCACCATTAATGGTATACTGGGCTGTATGTACGTGTGCTATAGGGGTTGGGGTTGGGTTCACTAGTACCTTATTATTGTGTTTACATGGAACACTGTGTTACTACACGTTGTAGTGACAATGTAATGATCGACTCCAGTCCTCCAAAACAATCCAATCCAAGTACATCTTTAAACTACTCACACACACACACACACACACACACACACACACACACACACATGCACACACACACACACACACACACACACACACACACACACACACACACACACACACACACACACACACACACACAACGTATGCACGCACGCACAGAGGTGCAATCCATGTTGTCACCCATATATGTTTCCACTTACTCATATATGAATCATATATTGTATATGAGTTCTCTATATTTGTATAAACTGTATATTTTTTCTTTTGCTATTTGAATGTGTGTGTGTGTGTGTGTGTGTGTGTGTGTGTGTGTGTGTGTGTGTGTGTGACACTGACAGACACTACAATAATTTCAGGTTGGGCATCATACAGTCCAGAGCTCAACTCACTGTTTTTGTGTGAAAGCTTATCACAGATTTGCACTTCCTCTGTCAGCCACCTGGTGGCGCTCAGAAGCTGTGCAGAATCTCACAGATCTCCGAGATAGAACGGGCTCCTCACCTGGCCAACACCAGATCAGTCATGGAAGTGTTGGAATAGAAGAGGAAAAGATTTAGATTAAAATATTTTTTTAAATGATACGGACACTGATATCACCTTCGTCATGTCCGGCCAGACATTACCTGAATTGTAACGTTCCACTTTAAAAACGACATCTAGTCCGTGGTAGAACAGGAGGCAGGTTGCATTACCCAAGTATAATATAGAGGATAGATACAGGCCTATACTTTCATTTATTCAATTCAGTTATCGTCCCACGTCAGAAGCAGCATCTAGTCCCTGGTAGGACGGGGAACAGCGTTGGTTGGAGCCGGAGCTCAAATCTCAACCAAACTGAACCAGAGTTGCAGACTACAACTTTAAGAGGCCCACGTCCTGTCACCAGGGTCACCGCCTCAGTGAAGTCGAGAATAGACTGCCTCACCACCTATAAACTGACCATGGTAGGCTACTAAAGATGAGTGCAGTGAACAAGGGCACTCAGTTACAAAGCCCTGCATAGCGCATGGATAAGCACTTTGTGAGGTGTCTGAAAAGAAGGTTCAACACTGTGTTGTAAAAGCTGTTTTTTTATATTGAGGAGGAAATGATATGAAAGCATAACACACGGTTTCACACTGGCTCTAATTTAAATTTCAAATTTGCCAAAGAGTCTTTGCCAAATAAGATCGGTTATTACTTTCTTATAAGACCTATGCATGTAAGTTTCCCCCTCAAGCCATAAATAAAATGCAATAAAAATGAAACTTTTAATAATCACGTTTTTCCTCCCCTGAGGGTTTTGCCTGGCTTGAAAACATCATATGCGCTCCTGACAGTAATGCGCTGTAATTACCTTAAAGATGAATGACTTGTGTGTTTTCAGACTTATTGTTCGCGTACCTCCATTTATGATATCCCTCCCCAAATGAAGCTTCATCTCGGTGTCTGAGGTTAATATCTGCAATAATCCGATGATGAGCTGAAGCAGGAAAACAAAAACCCTCCTGGAATTTCTCAGAATTCGCATTCCTTTGAAGAGCTCTTGTTTTGACATCACGCAGTGTGTTGAGTCTGGCTTTTCTGGTATAAGGGCCGCGGAGGGTGACATCACGTTCAAATAACAGGTCGTTCTTTGTTTACAAAATTGTTTATCACCAATTAACTTGCGGTATTGCCTCCTTTTACGGACCCTATAGCCATTCCCATACGGGGCCTACTGGCCCTGTGTGACCTTCCGCAGACAGAGGGACTACATTGATCAGTTTGGACAGGTGATTTTACATTGTTGTAATGCGTTGCAGTAACTATTCTTTGCCACAAGAGGGGGCAGGGCGGGAGGAAGACATCTCCAAGAACAAAAGAAAAGCCTTCAGGTTATTTCAGGGTAGAAATAGTCAGTTGATGAATGATAACGAGAGAAGTTCAGCGCCGTGCTACACGCCAAATATATCTGCATTCATGCTCTAGTTCAATCGCTGTACGTGCAGAAAGACGTCCGTTTGAAGACCAATGTTCCACTACTGAATAAAGATGACATTGCACTGCAGTACCCCTTCTTACCAGTTTGACCCTAGAAAATCACCGCACATTTCCCTTAGCCTTCTATATATAAAATATGTTACATCCCCATGACACCTAAAGCTAAACAAAACTAGTTTCAGAAGTAGGACAGTCCCTCATTAGAAGCCTAGATGACCAATTCTCTAATCTCCTGAATCTTATTTCACCATAGGCAGCATAATGTAGGCCCATATCATGCAAAAATGACTTGGTTTTGACTCCGAATAAGGTCCGACTGTCCGAAACGTCAGTTTATTAATAGATTGGATGCACTGTGGAGAAAGCAGTGTTGCGCTTCTCCCCCTCGCGTTCTTTAGTTGTTCTTGTGAACCTGCAGCACCTGTAATAGATCCTGTGAAGGTGCACAGACTCTTATACCTTCTATGAAGTAGCCTAGGTGTGGTGACCAAGACAAAACGGTAAAAATGTTTGTAGCCTATGGTAGCCTACTATGTGAGAAAAAATGCCATTTATTGTTAAACTAAGTAGGCCCAATTAAGCTACACAACAGAGCATTCAAGGTAGCCCATGTTTAGCCTAATCATATTTTCTACCAAACTCCTCACTATTCAACCCAGTATGTTAGGACGACGCCCCTTATAGTAAATTCTATTATTTAAGACGCGTCGTGCATTTGAGCATGTACACGGACAAGAACACTTGTACAATTCTTCCAACATCGGGCGAGAATTAGCCTACACCTGGACCAGGTGGCTTTGAAGCGTATAACCTAAAATCTGAAATCAATCAAGGATAGAAATTGCCTGCAAAGCCAAATCTTGCTTATTGTCTATTTAAATAATATCAAATAGTCTGTGCCATGTTCTACATTTTGTACATGTGCACACGCCACTGAGTAAGTGTGCATATTTATTTCTACACCTGAGCCCCAAGTCATATCCGCAAGCACTATCAAGAAGTTGACAAATTTATTCAGCAGAGTTGCGTGTAGGTTAAAAGGAGAATCCGCATCACATATGAGTCAAGATATGGTGAATAATAGTGAGGTGGTTAAACTTTATCTGAACGACCACATTCTGAAATGAAAACAAATCTGCTGGTTGAACTGTTAAATTTGTAAAGTATGCAAATTCGTCCGGGAGTAAACCACTGCGAATAGCCTACTCTAGTTAATTATTCTGTTGTTCTCCTTCCCGTTTCCAGACGATATTGATCAACCCGTTACGTCAGTATTGATAACTTTACCAAACCAAAATCAAGTGCGATTGCTCAGTTAATCTCTGGTCCAGCTAAAATGCATGGATATTCATGTACTTCTAAAAAAACACCCGGATTACCATTGGCAAAAATCGCGTCGTTTCCAAATACATATCCGCGTTAAGTTTGGGGGACTCTTTATTTTCATAAGATTTTTTTTTCATGTGAGGCGGGAGAGCGTCAACGCTGTTTAACGAGGGGAATCCAGCCCGTATATTTATTGTAGCCGCTGAAAAAAATCTCTTCAATATCCCCCAAGATGGCCGCCGATGTGGGATCGATGTTTCAATATTGGAAGAAATTTGATCTACGGCGGCTTCAGGTTAGTGTTCTCCTTTACCTTTCTTCAGTATATGAAAACGCACATAGTATTGTACGATGTCGTGTTGACAAATATGTTTTCGGTGACTTTTTGGTACTGAAACAGGCGGTGTTGCATTGATAGTTATTAGAAATTGATCCTCTTCTGCCTTTGTTCAGTTCAATCATTGATCAGTGGTGGAGCGACCGGAGCAGCACAGGCGCTCTGTGTTCACTGCGCTCCAGTCGGGACCCGCCGAGCCATGAGGCTTATTTTAATGCATTATAAGACGTTTTTCGCCACTTTTCGGGGGGGAGGTTGATAGGAAACGGAAACTTTTAATGCCTTCCTGAATCAGGGGCTTTGGACTTAACTTTTTGCCAGCGTAATGTTTTATTCCATTCCCGACACGATGACGCGTGATTTGAGAGCAAGTGCGGTTTGTACGTGATGCATTCAGGATATGTTGCCATATTTACTTGTTATGTTTTAAACGGACATTGTAATCGGAATGGTTGGTAATTATTCCGAGCACTTTTATCTCTTGCGTAATTTAGAAAATAGACCACGTCTGAAAGTTCGTATGCAGCCTATGTCGCAAGGCTAGCTTAGTCCACGTATTCATATCTTTGTAATTCAGCCTAATTGAGGATATTTGGAGATATTGCCGTTGACGGTGGTCTTATCCTGCGCAATACTAAAGACAGGAGTACGCTTTCTTTAGGGTTTGTGCGAGGCTACTTAGCCTACATGTCGGCTGTAATAGTCATTAGGGCTACTCAACATCTGTCGTGATCTTGAACCTGATCTTGACTAATTAGATCCTCTGTGGTCAGGTTTGCTAGTGAGTACTTTGTTTATATAGGCTAGAATGTATTCAATGCAATTAGAGAAATCCTTTACGCAAAAGGCTAATCTAAGATTGCCTTTGCCCATGCAAAATTGCGGTAGGCTACTTTACAAATAAGAAATAAATGGATTAACTTTTGTGTTTGGGCACACAGAGTACCTCTCTATTCTGCTGAAAATGTAGGCTAAATATTGATTTAATAACAGCGTTCTCTCAGTGAAACAATAACGGTAATCTTTGCCGTGCATCACTTTTCACAATACAGTAGCCTTTACTATTCTCAACTATTGCCATTGCCCCCGCGTTTATCGCTGTGTGGCACCTTGCAAAACACAACCGGGTTTGTTTTGCCTCCCCCGTCTCTGTTCCAGCCGCATTGTGAGCAGTTCTCGGGCAAGGACTGTGTAATTGCATTCCCTGCTAATGTTTGTAAATCAGGGCCGGCCGGCGCAAGGGCACAGTCTCAGCCGTATGATTGATGTTCTGTAACATGAGAAATGACAAGAGCATGCCAAGCCACGTCCCGCGGAAAAAGGCTACCGAGGAGGAATCAGATCTGTTCAGGGCTGTGTGTGTGTGTGTGACTGTGTATGCGAGCGTTTGTGTGTGTGTGTGGCCGATTGTTATTCAAGCCTCCGAACGCCTTGCTTCTCTTGTAGCCTAGTCTTGGATGCATCCGTCGCTGAGGGGAGAGCACCGCCGGCTTCATTCACATTTCCGCCGAAATGAAATAGAAAGAGACAGCCAGCGTCCTCGTTACGGCGTCGTTACGTTGACGTTATCAGGGGTCGCATCCCTCAGCTGCCGATAAAACATTAACTGTTATGTCATAACAAGCACACTCTTTTTTTTATTAACCCTACCCGGAGAGAAACGCATAAATGACATTAACTAACATTTGTGTTATAGCTTTGAAATACAATAATGAAAAAGCTTAGAATACCAGTAAGCAGTATGACATTTGTGAGTCTAAGTGTTACTGGACATCACATTATTATGATGGGTAGGCCGAGACTATGTTTTTCTTTTCTTCTTTTCTTCAACAGCATAACAGTTGGGAAGTTTTGAGAGGACACATCTCTAGTGTCTTTATTTGAGAATAAATCAAAGCAAAATAATGATTGTTTCAGAGTTGTTGTTGTTGTTGTGTAGGTGTTCTGGCCGTCAGTGAACACTGCTGTTTCATGTATGGAATTGAGAGTCTTCAAATACAGCGAGCCCCTTTGGACATGACTCTCACACAGCGCTGATTGATTTGATGCTGTTGCATGTTTTTCTCTTTGTTGTTAAAACTAAAAAAAAACAACATAAAAAAAAAATAGAATCAGCAACACCTTTTTTTTCTGTGATGATGCCTCTCCTGGGTGGCAGCTGCAAGCGCAGTCCAATAAACAAGCAAGCAAGCCCAAGTTGAGCCGAGCTCTTGGCCCTCAGAAATCCTCCGTAAATCACCTGCTGCCGCGGAGAGACGCCGTGCCTCCCCCCCAGTCCTGCGTCTCCTTGATTTGTGTTTTGTCCTAATAAACGCCAAATGGTTATCAATACCCAGCACACTGCCAACCTTAGCACGACGGGGCTGAAGCCTGCGCCTGCATTTAGTGCCTCAGTTAATTCAAATTAAGCTAATTAAGGGGTATTCTGCACTGTTTTAATAAATTGGCATTCGGGTGAATTTCTCAGCGCTGAAGCCATCTTTCCACTGACGGCTACCCACTGTAATGTGATTAGGGGCAAACTGAGTAGATTCTGCCTTTTGGTACATGTGGTAATATGTGGTCCGTGTTCAAATGTTTATCCTCTCGCCTGGTTCCTTTTATATTTTTCGAGCCCCAAATTTGTATGTGTTCCGAGTGACTTACTCGAGCGTAGTTTGCAGTGTCTTACATAAGAAAGCAGGTGCTTTTTGTGTGTCTGGTGTACAGTATTCAAATTTCCGTCACCTTGTGAGATCCGACAGACCTTTGCACAGGTCTCCCAGGTGGTCGGTTAAATGTTAAATGGAAGCGAAAAGTGCCCTTGCATTCTCCAGGTGTCACATTTAAGTATCGTAATGAGCGGGTAATTGTTTTGACTGCATTTTTATCCAGAGCCATTAGGAATATTCATTGAATTTTGCATATGGCCCGCAACCTCCCTTTTTTGTTAATGTATGCCCTTTGGAATTACCCAAGACCGGCTAATTACTATAAAAGCCTCCGTGCTGTCTGTCACCCGCACTCAGATTTATGCCCGTCACACCCGCACTGCCGTGGGCATCTGAAAAGCAGCCGCGCGCACGCAAACACACTCACACACTCACACACATGCACGCACACACAGACACAGACACACACACATACATATACATACACACACACACACACACACACACACACATGCCCATACACCTCACTCATACTCACAGAAATTCTCTCTCATTATCACACACACTCACACTCTCAGTCTCTCTTTCACAGAAATGCACACACACACACACACACACACACACACACACACTGTCTCTCTTTTACAGAAATGCACACACACACACTGTGGGTAAAATGAGTGAAGAGATTGGTGGCAGGTTGGTCCGAAGCGGCGATGCTTTCTGTGCCGAGGCTCTGGCCTGTGTCTGTGCAGAGGCCGAATAAACGGACAGAGCAACACCGGGAG
>NC_085001.1:28342642-28347642 GCF_963854185.1 Sardina pilchardus
ACCTTGGTTCCCACTGGCGGTAGGTGGCCGAGCCGTTGCCGCGGTAATCATTTACACCGGCCAGATGGCATTTCCGTGGGCGCCGCCCGCTAGAAAGGACAGGTCAGGGGACTCCCACCACGTACTGCCCGCCCACACACCGCTCCCAGCCAATAGGAACGCCACCACAGACTCCTCAGCCAATGAGAAGCCGGCCCCAAAGGTCTCTCGGCCAGTAGGTGGCCAGCGTGGCCCCCGGCTGACCAGAAGGCAGAGATCATTACAGGTCATCAGCAGTGCTGCCATCCTCGCCCTGAAGACTGGCATCCCTGAAAGGGCATGACTTTGATCCGCGCGCCGTGGTCAACTCTCCTGACCAGCCGCAGTGCGTTCTGTTGGGGCTCCAGATGACCCTCATGTAACACACACACACACACACACACACACACACACACACACACTTGGAGCGGACACGGCCCTGTGATGTTCAGATGACCATCCTCTGTGTTCTGCCCATCTCCATGTTAATGTGCTTGGATTGGTGTATTCATTACTTGGGGTCTGATTATGCACTATGGCACGCCAGTCCTTATGTATTATGCACTATGGCACGCCAGTTCTCCCCTGTCGGGTCCTGTAATGTCACACGGGGCTGTTTTAATGTTAAGTCTATGTAGAGAATCCCCCTCTACTCCTCTCTCTCTCTCTCTCTGTCTCTTCCTCTGCTCTCTCTCTTTCTCCCTCCCTTTCTCTCTTCCTTTGTTTTCTCTCCTTCTTTCTCTTCATCTGCTCTCCCTTCCTCTCTCTCTTTCCCCACCCTCTCTCTCTCCCTTCCTCCCTCTCTTTCTCTCCCTGTCTTTCTTTCTCTGCTCTCTCTCTCTCTCTCTCTCTCTCTCTCTGTCTCTCTCCCTCCCTCCATGTCAGTCCTGGCAGGCTCTGTAGCAGTATTCCGTGCCCGGTTCCTCGTCCTCTGGGGGCGTGTGTTAGATCAGCAACACAAGGCCATGCCCGCTTCATGCCCGATCCGTGCCCACTCCGTACCCGCGCCACACCCATCCTGACTCAGGCCCCTCGCGTGTCACCTCGCATTCACATGAAGTGGCACGGGCACCGCCGGAGCTCTCCTCTGGCCGTGGGCATCGCTGATGCTCTGTGCCAGCCTGGCACTGCCCTCGCCACTCTCGCTCTCAGCTCCCGCTTCTTTGCCAGCGGCCGTTCTCACTCTCTCTCTCTCTTTCTCTTTCTCTCTCTCTTCTTCTCTCTCTCTTTTTCCCTCTCTTTTTCACTCTCTCTCTCCCTCTCTCACTCTCGCTCTCGCTCTCTTTCGCTCTCTCTCACACTCTCTCTCTCCTTTTCACTCTCTACTCTGTCTCTCACACACTCTCTCTCTCTCTCTCCTTTTCACTCTCTCTCGCTTGCTTTTGCTCTCTTCCTGCAATTGGCTTCAATTGGCTGTGAAAACGGCTGGTGCTTTTTCGCTCTCAACCCTGTGCTCGTTCGTTCATGCTACAATGACCCCGTGTGTCCATCTCTCCTGCTGACCAATCCTGGCCAGCGCTGGTGCTGTTGTGGTTGTTAATGTCATCAGCTGTGATGTCAGTTGCGAGGGCTGGTCTGTGTTGATGTGCTGAAGTTTTTCTCATCACATCTCAAGGGCTGGAGAGTGGTTTGGTTGCTTGGGCTGTTTGGAGAAATGTGTTAGACATGTCAAGGCCGTACGTTTTTATACTAATAAGAATGTGCGCACACACACACACACACACACACATACACACACACAAACACGCACAAACACATGTACTGACAAGCATGTATGTATATATACACAAAAATGCACATAAAATGTGCAGATACACATGCCCACACACACACACACACAGACACACAAACAGGCTCTGACACACAAATATACACACAAAAAGCCACATAAAATACACACGTTTGTGCGTCTAGCCACAGACACACACATTCGCTTGCAAACAAGCTCTTCATCTGACAGCACTTCAAGCAACTGTGTTTTGTTTTCCTTTTAGCAGGTGAGTGTAAGTGAACAATCACTTTGTTCAGTCTTTCTTGTGCCTCACACTCTTCATTGAGGTCTCATCGTGCTGAACCCACTGTTTTTATGGGTGGATGGGAGCCAGACACACAAACACACACACACACACACACACACACACACACACACATACACACACACACATTCTTGCAGCAGACCCAATTCTGTCACATTCGTGTTCCCACTAAATAAACATTTAGGAACATGCTTGTGTGCCCCTGGCGCGGCGAGCATTAGGTGGTGTGTGTGTGTGTGTGTGAGAGAGGAGGGGTGTGTGTGGACGTGTTCAAATCTTTGTGCTGTCACAGCGGGATAGTAATTCTCTTGTCTGCAGCTTTGACTTCCTCATGCTCGGTGGCAGCGTGTGTGTGTGTGTGTGTGTGTGTGTGTGTGTGTGTGTGTGCGCCTTCCTCATGCTTGGTGGCAGTGCTAACAAGAAGAAGAATGTGCGGCTCACGTAAATTGAGTCGTGAGCTTGAGAAGTCACATCCCTGCCGTGAAACAGGGAGAAGAGAGGAGAAGAGAAGAGAAGAGGAGAGAAGAGAGGAGAGGAGAGGAGAGAAGAGAGGAGAGGGGAGGGAGGAGAGAAGAGGAAGAAGAGAAGTAAAAGTGACTGCCGCTCTAAGCTGTTTAACCTTCCTCTGTAGAGAAAGCGGCGCACACTTCAAAGCCCACACACACTCCAGCGCTTGGCACCCTCCGATAAAGTGGCGCTCGCTCGGCAACTGTTCACACACAGGAAGAACACGTTTGTCAGAAATGTCAGATTAATCGCTTTGACCCTCCCCCAGGCAATGTCGCATACCTGTCCCCCGTCATTTGCCTCCGATCACACACACGCACACACACACACACACACACACACACACACACACATGCACCCACTGTCTGCGGATAAACACACACTCATGCACACACGCACACACACATGCACTCACTGTCTGCGGATAAACAGACACACACACATTCACACACACACACACACAGACACGCACACACTCACGCACACACACACACACACACACACACACACACACACACACACACACACACACACACGGCTCTCATCTCTTTGTAATGACAGCAGGTTGTGCGGCGCTTTCACGGGGAGCCGAGAGCGTGGCGGCTAATTTGATCTGATTTGTAAGAGCAGTGAATCCAGCAGTGGAGCCAGCACCGCCTTTCACCAGCAACACTGAGACACGGAGAGAGAGAGAGAGGGAGAGAGAGAGAGAGAGAGAGAGGGAGGGAGAGAGATGTAGAGTAAGAGGTAGAGAGGGGTAGAGTAAGAGAGAGAGTGAGAGTGAGAGAGAGACAGCGAGAGAAAAAGCAAAGAGGTGGAGTGAGAGAGATAGAGAGAGAGGTAGAGTGAGAGAAAGAGCAGGAGATGGCTAAAGTAAGAGAGAGAGAGGGATGTAGTGACAGAGAGCAAAAAAAGAGAGAAGAAGAGGTGTGATGTCACAGAAGAACCGTCCCCCTGCTGTTGACCTTCACACGGCCGCTCTGACCCTTAGAGCTCGCCACGGCAACCCCCATGCCCCATCCCCCCTTCCCTCCGCCGTGACCATGGCGACGGGTACCGGTGCTGGGGCATGCAGCTCGTAACAGAGTCCCACAAGCACGCGGCCCAATTCTGGAGCATCGATCAGCGCGGCCTGCTGGTGCCCCACGGTGAGGCCGGGGCGTTTTCATATTAATACCCCCGCCCAGCACTCTCCAGGGCTCCACTGGGGTAAATAACTGGCCTTTAACACAACCTCAGGGACACACTGCAGTGTGTGTGTGTGTGTGTGTGTGTGTGTGGGTGTGTGTGTGTGTGTGTGTGTGTGTGTGGATCATGTGCCTCTGTCTGTTTGTCCATTTGTTGTGTGTGTGTGTGTGTGTGTGTGTGTGTGTGTGTGTGTGTGTGTGTGTGTGTGTGTGTGTGTGTGTGTAACTAGCCCATACTGTGGGGGTGGGGGGTCTTGAGAGGTATCTCCATGGGGACCGTATGGCTCTGAAGGTGTAAGCTAGTAATGCCTCATTTCTGTCTCGCCACCCCCAACCTTGTGTGTGTGTGTGTGTGTGTGTGTGTGTGTGTGTGTGTGTGTGTGTGTGTGTGTGTGTGTGTGTGTGTGTGTGTGTGTGTATGTCTGTGTGTGTGTGTGTTTGTGCCTAAACAGATAGGCATATGCAAGTATGTATTCGGTGTGTGTAAGTGTGTGTGTTAGTATGTGTGTGTGTGTGTGTGTGTGTGTGTGTGTGCGTATTGTCCCCTAAGCCTTCACCACACATGACTCCGGCCCTCCTCTGGCCCTGTAGCGGCCCAGTGCTGGGAGGGACCAGAGAGGCGTCCCCCAGCTGCCTGTGTCTTATTGAGCTGTGTGCCGGAGCACAGTGACTGGGCCCTTTATTTGTTTTGCTGGTGTGTGTGTGTGTGTGTGTGTGTGTGTGTGTGTGTGTGTGTGATGGCAGACATATTGAGCAGCAGCGGTGTCTCTTGTTCATTTTTGCAGTTCTTATTGAATCAGCTCCATTCTTCTCTACATTTATCTGCTCTACTCCTCTCCCACTCTCTCTCTCTCCTCTCTCTCTGTCTCTTTCTCTCTTCCTATCCAACCTCTTTTTCTATTCCTCTCTCTCCCTTGTCCTCCCCTGTCTCATTCTCTTCTCTCTCTCTCTCTCTCTCTCTCTCTTTCTCTTTCTCTTCTTCTCTCTCTTTTATATCAGTGCTTCAGTCACCGTAATTCTGGCCTCCATTGTCCACTTTGCCCTTCAGGGATAAATGGAGGCTTGCTTTGTGTGTGTGTGTGTGTGTGTGTGTTTATAAATGTGTGTGGAATGTGTGTAAAATTTTGAGTGTGTGTGAGTGTGTGTGTATGTTTGTATAAGTGTGTGTGACTGTGTGGTATGCGTGTGAGTGTAAGTGTGTGTGAATGTGTGTGTGTGTGTGTGTGTGGTATGTGTGTGAGTATGTGTGTGT
>NC_085001.1:28352642-28355142 GCF_963854185.1 Sardina pilchardus
CAGTAGCCTGCAGCCTAGTCTCTGTAAGAGCAGATGTGCTGCGATGCTAGTGCAGATTAGCATGACTGCTCTGAGAAATCACCCTGCACTCCAACATGATGGGCTACACACACACCAGCTACACACACACCAGCGACACACTCCAGCTACACACACCAGTTACACACACTCCAGCTACACACACACCAGCTACACACTCCAGCTACACACTCCAGCTGCACACACCAGTTACACACACCAGCGACACACACCAGCTACACACACTAGCTACACACACACACCAGCTACACACACCAGCTACACACACACTAGCTACACACACCAGCTACACACACCAGCTACACACACCAGCTACACACACCAGCTACACACACCAGTGACACACACACCAGCTACACACACCAGCTATACACACCAGTTACACACATCAGCTACACACACACACACACCAGCTACAAGTTAGCTACACACCAGCCTCCACTCCAGCTACAAACCGGCTACACTTTGATTCTCTGTTGATGTTGAGATGCCTCCATTATGTATTAGTTATTGTATCATTTTAGCTCAAGCTCAAGTTAAATTTATTTCTAAACATATACAGTATATAAATATAAAATGATTTAATATAGAATGCATAAGCATATGAATAATCATTTGTTTGTTGTGTGTGTATGCGGTGTGTGTGTGTGTGTGTGTGTGTGTGTGTGTATGCGGATAATATGTGTTGGTCAGCGCAGTTGAGTTCTGCAGCAGACTGGATGACGCAGGTTCTGGCCCCGCGTGGCCTCGACCTCTGACCTCTCCGGCCTCGCTCCGTCTCCGTCCTCCAAGGGGGCCAATTTGCTGCAATTTCAGGCCCCTTTGAAACGCTGTGAGCGAGAGAGAGAGTGTGTGTGTGTGTTTGTGTGTGTGTGTGTGTATGTGTGCAAGCTTAGAGATTTGTGTGTGTGTGTGTGTGTATGTGTATGTGTGTGTATGTGTGTGTGTGTGTGTGTGTGTGTGTTAGGTTAGAGATGTGTGTGTTTGTACAAGTTCCTGACACAAACAATCTAATTGTCTTCCAGTCGTCCACATTTTCTAGTGCATAAATCTGTTCATATTTTCATATGGATGTGAAGTGTTTTCAGTATACGCTTCTCTGAATAAATGTACTCCGTTTCTCATATGGATTTGATACGTTCGGAGCGCACTGTTGCTGCACACACTCTCGTGCTCCCCTTTATTTCTGCGGCTGCTGCTGATGTTGTCGTTTCTGCTAATTCATCACATTTCCCCCAAAAGCGCTTTTGGCGCCACAAGCGACGCGTCTCCATGCCAATCAGAGGCATGTGAATGGGCCGTAATTAGGGAAGCCGCGCTCCTGACGAGCTCAGTGCTGTTCCTGGGTTTAGGAGCATTAAGGCAGTCATGAGGCTGTGAGCTGCCGCCACTGATTTCCAAAGCACACACACATACGTACGCACACACACACACACACAACACACACACACGCACACTTTGCTGCCTGTCTGTGGAGGCTGCAGCTGCGCCTCGTGCTGTTTGAGTGCTGGAGTGTGTGTGTGTGTGTGTGTGTGTGTGTGTGTGTGTGTGTGTTTTCATCAAGTGCAGGCCTTGTCTGTTTGCGTCGGTGTTTTTGTCATGGCCGTTGGGATCGCCGCAGCTGACGCGTGAGTTATGTGTTCAGTCACCTTGGCAGAGAGCACGGCGAAAATTGCATTTGTGCAAATGGGAGGGAGAGTATGTGTGTGTGTGTGTGTGTGTGTGTGTGTGTGTGTGTGTGTGTGTGTGTGTGTGTGTGTGTGTGTTTGTGTGTGTGTGTATGTGTGCATGTGTGTTTGAGAGAGTCAATTTGTATGTGTGTACTTGTGTGTATGTGTGTGTCATTTGGTGCGTGTGTGTGTGTATGTGAGTGTGTGTCACTCAGTGTGTATGTGTGTTTGTGTGACTCAGTGTGTGTGTATATATGTGTAGTGTGTGTGTGTGTGTGTGTGTGTATGTGTGTGTGTGTGTGTGTGTGTGTGTGTGTGTGTGTGTGTGTGTGTGCCCTCCCTGCACTCAGCAGGGTGCCCTTGGTTTTGGCTTAATCTCTGTGGAGACTATTGACCTCCGCGGTTATGGAGTTGGCGTCGGCTGTGGATGAAGGCCCTCCATCTACATGAGGCCCGGCTCTGTCAGAAGAGCTGAGTTAGAGTTTACACACACACACACACACACACACACACACACATACACACACACCTGCCACACATAAACACAAACACACACACACACACACACACACACACACACACACACACAGACGCACACAGACCTGCCACACACATTGTTGCTGTGCAGCTCCTAACATGCAGAACGGTTCTAGTCATAAATTCAATTTCAGGTTCTGGGCGTACATCAAGCATCAAACAGAGCGATGGGAAAGGGAGAGAGATTAGTGGAGTGTGTGTGTGTGTGTGTGTGTGTTTGTGTGTGGCAGGTCTGTGTGCGTCTGTGTGTGTGT
>NC_085001.1:28360142-28367642 GCF_963854185.1 Sardina pilchardus
TGTAGGTAGGCTGACAGTTCTTCTGGACAGAAGCAGTCCTTTATTTTTTATTTTCGGCTAGGTGATTAAGCATATTACCTTTATACTTTTGCTTTGTCTGTTGATCTGTCCATTAGAACAGAATCTAAAGCAAAGATCCTATCTGCCAGTATTGCTATGACGATAAGCCACTATGGATGGCAAGAAGGGTCAACCTCTTAACTACATTTCCCAGAATCACTCCCGTTACCTTGGAGACAGCGCTTTGTTTTTGTAGGGTCGTGAACCTTTAAGAACCCTTTAATGGACCGCCCCTGCTCTCCACAGGGTCTTTTTGAGCTTCTGGAAAATTCTGAGAAGCGTCAACATAAAGGAGCAGAAAAGTAGCGCATGAGAAACTTGTCCATTAGGCTGCTGTTTTCCTCTGGCCTGCCCATGTGTTAGCACCGACAGACAGACACACATGCAGCACGTACTGTACTGGAGAACAAAGACACAATAGATGCTTCTGCTTTTAAGATGCTTTACCCAGCTCACCAGGGATAGCTGTTTTTTGAGTAAGTCTGTGTGTGGTGTGTGTGTGTGTGTTTGTGTGTGTCAGTGTGGTATGTGTGTGTGTGTGTTGCCAGTAGCGTTACCCCCCCTCCCACCACCACCACCACCACCACTTCTCTCTGATGGTGTTGTGGATGCAGGGCTAGTGTTTGAGATCCGCACTGATTGCACGCCCGTAGCGCATACAGAACTTCCCCGTGCTCTTATTAAAGCGTCCTACTTTTGAACACAAGTGCAGAACACAACGGACGAGCCCACCTCACGGTACCCTCCTCAGCACAGTAGAACACAGTGGGCCAGCCCACCTCACGGTACCCTCTTCAGCACAGTAGAACACAGTGGGCCAGCCCACCTCACGGTACCCTCCTCAGCACGGTAGAACACAGTGGACCAGCCCACCTCACGGTACCCTCCTCAGCACAGTAGAACACAACGGACCAGCCCACCTCACGGTACCCTCCTCAGCACAGTAGAACACAGTGGGCCAGCCCACCTCACGGTACCATACTCATCACAGTAGAACACAACGGACCAGCCCACCTCACAGTACCCTCCTCAGCACAGTAGAACACAGTGGGCCAGCCCACCTCACGGTACACTCTTAGCACAGTAGAACACAGTGGGCCAGCCCACCTCACGGTACCATACTCATCACAGTAGAACACAACGGACCAGCCCACCTCACAGTACCCTCCTCAGCACAGTAGAACACAGTGGGCCAGTTCAGCACCACTAATGCGCCTCCGTACACTTCATACGGTCTGCCACACGGGATTACAACAGGAGCACGAGCATGAACAGAGTTGTCAGATGACCTTTGTGAAGTCTGCAGATATTATTAGTGTTATTTTAAAGGCACGGTGAACTCAAATGTGGGGCTTAAAAGTGAATAAAAAAAACGAATATCTTTCTTTTTCACAGAAAAGGATCTAGATTTATGGCCTTTGTGTTCCGGAGTGTGTGAGGGCCAAATGAGAGCGGTCCAGTTCCCAAACGCTTACAGTGCCTGTGGGGCACGTGAGGTGAGAGAGTGCCCGCTGCTGGTCAAGACCATCTCGCCATCGCGCTCCTCATTTGTAAATGTAAAAAAATGAACCCGCCGCTCCGGGAAAAAAAAGGGGGTGTTTAACTCCGTTCACGTTTTGTGGCGCTGAGAAAGCAGTAATTTCAAACACAAACACGGCGGCCGCCCCGCTGCTTGACATGCGCCGGAGTGTTCCGGGGAGCCATGTGCGGACCAACGCAAACCAAGCTCCTTGATTATGAGCTGGGCCAGCGCAGGAAGTGTCAATCAGCTGCTCTGAGTTCACTGCGAGAAACAACCCCCCCCCCCCCACACACACACACACACAACTCCCCCGGCCCCCCCGGCATCGGGTCTGGCTGCCGGCGCTGGTTGGCTAGCCCCCGAGCGAAGCAGACACACACACACACACACACGTACACACACACACACGCAGCACCTCAAGCAATCAGAAGCTTTGATCACCAGTTAGGCCTCACGTCTCCAGATTGTCTCCCAACCCAGTACTGTTGCATCATGCAGCAAAGGAGAGGAGAGGAGAGGAGCGGAGAGGAGAGGGGAGGAGGAGGAGAGGAGAAGAGAGGAGAGGAGAGGAGAGGGGAGGAGAGGAGAAGAGGGGAAGAGAGGAAGAGAGGAGAGGAGAGGCAGCAGAAAAACAGACAGAGGAGCCAATTATCCCCTACATGCTCATCAGGATGCTCATACTCCTCTATTATACTTCTATCGCTTATACTCCTCTCTCTCTTTTATTCTCGTCATCTCTCATTCTCTCTCTCTATCACTCTCTCCCTCTCTCTCTCTCTCTCTCTCTCTCTACCTCTCTGCCTCTCATTTCTGTGCTGAAATAAGTTCTGAACGGCTCTGGACATTGTAAAGAGTGGTCCGAGGTGGCTTAAGGTTTTACGGTCCTCTCCAGAGCCTTTGAAGTTCTTTGTCTCTCTCCTGTTGGAGGAGCATAAAAGGTTCTACTCTAAGAACTGCACAGTGTAGATCTGTGAGCTATTGTACACACAGAAGAGGAGCTCATTGACTCTAGATTGGGTCTGCATTCTTTAAGATCTTACTTAAACTCAAAGTCTGTCACAACGTAAGTTGGTAAGCCCTAAGGCACGAGTACTAGGGAGAAAATATTTATCTCTCTAAGATAATGTATAAGAGTACAAATATTGATGTCATATTCTTTATATCGTTTTTTTTCGGTATTGTGACATTATTTATCACTTTAAGCAAAAGTGTATAATGTCTGAGGAGCTGAGATGATATTTTGTAGAAATGTGTCATGGTTACAGGGTGCTGATAATGGCACAGTGATGAACACTCCTCAATTGCATACATGCTCTGTACAGCCCCTTTATTATGGGATGGAGGGGGGCGAGGAGGAGGGGTGTGTACATCTCCCGGATATTGCGCCCTCATATCGGGCAGCAGAGGTGTGTGTGTGTGTGTGTGTGTGTGTGTGTGTGTGTGTGTGTGTGTGTGTGTGTGTGTGTGTGTGTGTGTGTGTGTGTGTGTGTGTGTGTGTGTGTGTGTGTGTGTGTGTGTGTGTGTGTGTGTGTGTGTGTGTGTGTGTGTGTGTGTGTGTGTGTGTGTGTGTGTGTGTGTGTGTGTGTGTGTGTGTGTGTGAGTGGCACCACGGGCGCCTTTGGGGAAATCCGGGGCCTTGTTTACCAAAGCTGTTTTTAGATCCAGTTCAATAGCGCCGGAGTCTGTCAGACCAGCGGTGGGAGAGAGGGAGGGAGAGAGAGAAGAGAGAGAGAGGAGAGAGAGATGGAGTGAGAGAGAGATGGACAGAGAGGGATGGAGAGAAAAGGAGAGAGAAGGTGGAAGAGAAGAACGGAGAGAGAGGAGAGAGAGGTAGAGAGAAAGAAAGGGAGAGAGAGAAAAAGGAGAGAGAGAGGGAGAGGGAGGATGAGAGAAAGGGATAGAGATAAAGAGAGAGAGGAAGGGAGAGAGGAAGGGAGAGAGAAAAGGAGAGCGATGTCCACACGGATGTGGATGTGGATGTGGACGGTCAGGTCAGGCCTGGCGTCGGTCTGCTGACAGCCCTTATTTACGGCCCAGATGGATGGGTCATTCCTTGGCCCTAATCGTAAAGCATGGGGATTTATGTGCCGGAATGGGACGGGGGGGAATACCCCGGGAGAGGCGCTAATTGAGCTTCAGTCCCGCCACGTTCCTGAGGCGCTGGTCCATCTGCACCGCTCGGACACGGTTTCCCGAGCGACGGTTGGATGGACAGTGGGACACGCCCACACACACACACACACACACACACACACACACACAAGTTCAGAGAGCTAGGCAGGGAGTTCATATTTCTGTTGGAAAGTGACAGCTGATTGGCTGTCTAATAGAGTGAGAGACCAATCAAAATCAGAGGTGATAATGGATGGCTGGCCACATGGAAGAGGAAGTGCTCAGTGGTGATGCTGTCATGACCCAGGAAGTGTTGACAGCACTTTGCATTGGTGCTGCTGACTCTGCTTCCTCGAAGCAGTGCATGCTGGGATACTCGTGAGACAGAATGCCGATGGTTTGGCGGATCAGTACAGTGTGTTTTATCACTGCATTTTCCATGCTGAATACACACACACACACACACGCACACACACACACACACACGTCACACACACACACACACACACACACACACACACACACACACACACACACACACACACACACACACACACACACACAAACACACACACACACACACACATCTGCAGGGTGATGGTATACCGTGTGTGTGGATGCGGGAGAGACGAATCACCAGGAAAAGTTGCACTCCTTCATCTACTTCCTGCTGTGCCGACCAGAAGGCTGTGTTCAGGCGGTCACTCTGTTGTTTTTATATGGCTCAGCAGGATTTTCAAAAGCAGTACAAATAAAGGAGCTAAAAAGAGAAAAAAAAGAGTTTATGCATGCAGCGAAACCTTGTTGCTGTCACACTACGGATCGATAATGATCTAACATCTGAATTTTGAATATTTCCGACCAATGATCTAAAATATTTTACGACCTAAAACCTATTGTAGACATATAAACAAAGCTGTGCTCTGCTCCCCCATACAATTGACTATAATTCTCACTATGTATAATTAATGACACCATATCTTTTATTTTTCATAGTGTTTTATGTGCGACAAATTGGCTCCGTAATTAAATGTGCTATTTGGGGTATGTGCGTGTGCTTTGTGAAGGGGGAGCGATGGGATAAATGCTGTAGCCGCCACTGAGCTGCATTCATCACGGCAGGACTTCTCAAGAACTTCACAACTCCATACGCCAGGAAGAATCACAGAGCTAGACACAGATAGGGAGAGAGAGAGAGAGGGAGAGAGAAAAAGAGAGAGAGAGAGAGAGGCGGACAGACAGAGAGCGAGAGAGAGAGTCGGACAGACAGAGAGAGGGAAAGAGAGAGAGAGAGAACGGGAGAGAACCATGCTGGTTATAGCGCAGCCTTTGTTCTGACAAGTGTTCTCCCCGAGCCTATTCTGCGTGCATGCACGAAATGAGAGTGAAAATGTCATTGTTGTGTGTGCTGTTTAATCCAATAATGATCTGATGTAACAAACCGCTCTAATATCGCACAGCATACTTAATCAGGGCAGACTTAGCCCTGTCACTTTTTATTAACCTCTGTTGAAATGGGAGAAGGGCCCCCACTAATCTGCCATTGTTGGCTCTGGCAGTCTGCAGCTCGCGCACAACAGCTTTGGCAGTGGGCTGGCAGTGGGGCTGTGCTGGCTGGGCGAGAGAGAGAGGGAGAGAGAGAGAGAGAGAGAGAGAGAGAGAGGGAAAGAGATCTTTAAAGAGAGAGAGAGAATATATGTATATATAGATAGAGGGCTTTAGAGAGCTAGAGAGAGAGAGAAGAGAGAGAGAGAGAGAAAGAGGGAGAGAGAGAGAAGAGAGAGAAAGAGGAAGTGAGGGCTTTATGATGGCGTGCGGCCCGCTCCACTCTACGCTGCTGCTGTTTGAGCTTATTAAATCTAATAATGACCAGGCCTGGCCAGGCTGCGGTGGACGTTGGCTTAGAGGAGGTGGCTGGCGGTTGGGATGAAAAGCCCCCTCTCCTGCACCTCCCCCCCCACACACCCACACCCAAACACCACCCCCCTACTCCCAACACACACACCCCTCCGGCCCCCTGGACAAACTCAACATTCACTCACTTCTCTGCTCCAGCGGTTGGCTCCCCTGCCCCCACCTTCCTCTCTCATCCCTCTCTCATCCCTCTCTCTCTTCTCTCTCTCTGTCTCTTTCCTCTCATCTCTCTCTTCTTTATCTCTGTCTCTCTCTCTGTCTGTCTCCTTCTCCCCTCTCTTTTCTCCCTGTCTTTCTCTCTATTCTCTCTCTCCTCCCTCTCTCTTTTCTCTCTCTATTCTCTCTCCTTTTCCTTCTCTCTTCTCCCTCCCTCTCTCTATCTCTCCTCTCTCTCTCTATTCTCTCTCTCTCTGACTAAACGTGTCAGTTCCCTTCCCCACAGGGAATTAGCAACGCAATTAAAACCTAATGACCTTTAAATCAAGGCTTATGCCATTCAGTGTCTCTGAGTGTTTCTGTGTGTTTCTACGCATAAGCAGGAAAAAGGGAGAGAGAGAGAGAGAGGGAGAGAGAGAGAGAGTAGGATAGAGAGAGGGAGAGAGAGAGAGAGAGGGATAGATAAAGGGAGAGAGAAAGAGAGGGTGAGCAAGACAGAGGGAGAGAGAGGTAAAGGGTGGGCGGGAGGAGAGAGGAGTGTAGAAGATAGAGCGAGAGAGCAGAGGATGGAGGGAGAGAGATAGAGAGAGATAGAGAGACAGAGAGAGAGAGAGAGAGAGAGTGCTTCCATGTCATGTAAACCCCAAAGGGAGGGAGGGAGGGATGGAGGTTTTGTTGGCTCAGCTGAGCGGGCGCTGGGGTGGGTGAGGGTTAACCCCGGGTGGCGTGCGTTGATTGGCACTGCCGCAGCGGTGAGTGTTCCATGGATTAAGTGCCCTATGCAGATGGGCTCAGATAGGCACACTGACCTTTTCACTGAGGATTCAGGCTCCTGTTACACACACACACACACACACACACACACACACACACACATACACACATGTCCGATTCTAGTGTGGACCTGTCCCATATACATATCATGTCATGTCATTGCAATGTCACCTATAGCAGCAAGGCGCTGAATATGGGATCAGATGATGTTACTGTGTGTGTGTGTGTGTGTGTGTGTGTGTGTGTGTGTGTGTGTGTGTGTGTGTGTGTGTGTGTGTGAGTGTGTGTGTGAGAGTGTGTGTGTGTGTGTGTGTGTTTGTGTGTGTGTGTGTGTGTGTGTGTGTGTGTGTGTGTGTGTGTGTGTGTGTCTGTATGCTCCACTTTTGGTCATCAGTTTGCTGTTGGACTGTGTCACTGAGTAACAACTCAGACTGTAGAGGCCCAACTCCTCTACTCCACTCCTGCCCTCTCTCTCAGTCCAGATCTGGTGGCATGGTGTAAGATGGTGTGTGTGTGTGTGTGTGTGCATGTGTGTGTGTGGCTGTGACATGGTGTAGAATGGTGTGTGTGTGTGTGTGTGGCTGGCTGTGGTGTGTGTGTGTGTGTGTGTGTGTGTGACTGTGGCATAGTGTACTGTAGAATGGTGTGTGTGTGTGTGTGTGTGTGTGTGACTGTGGCATAGTGTAGAATGGTGTGTGTGTGTGTGTGTGTGTGTGACTGTGGCATAGTGTAGAATAGTGTGTGTGTGTGTGTGTGTGTGTGAGACATGTTGTAGGCTGGGCCCAAATGGGCCGGCGCTGCCGCTGATTGAGTTGGACTTGAACGTGAGGCTAATTAGAGAGCGCCAGGCTCAGCACAACTGTCCCCTCCGTCGCCGGGGGAAACGGACAGGCTGCCACATCAATGAGCCGGACGCCGTCGCCACTTGTCGCCGCACGGTTACGTTACGGCTGTGAGCGCTA
>NC_085001.1:28412642-28417642 GCF_963854185.1 Sardina pilchardus
TACATCGCCGGCCTTATTAATCCGCGGGCCCTGGGAGACCGGCGTTTTTTGGTTTGATAATGAAGAGGGGGCTTATAATGAAGGTAATTTTAATAAAATTTACAGAGCAGACCAGCGAGCTGCTACATGTCTCCGCGGTGGCAGGCTCACCTTTAATGTGTGAGAGTGTGTGTGTGTGTGTGTGTGTGTGTGTGTGTGTGTGTGTGTGTGTGTGTGTGTGTGTGTGTGTGTGTCGCGTGAGCACACAGGGGGTGTATGTGAAGTGAGTACTTGTAGTGTTATGTTTTACTCAAATTAGCCCCCCCTCATATGACAGACCTCCCCCACACACACACTCCCCCCCCCCCCCCCCCCCTTTGTGTTTCCCAAACTGCAGACAAGTCACTTTCCTCTCCTCTCAGGTGGGCAGGAGAGAGCTGACCACTGCCATAGCCTCCATTTCAGCCTTCTCCCTCTCTTTCTTTCTTTCTCTCTCTCGCTCTCTTTATCTATCTATCTCTCTCTTATCCTCCCTCCATTTCTCCTTTCCCTTCTCTTTCTCTCCATGTATGTTTCTTTCTCTCCCCCCCTCTCTCTCTCTATCTTTCCTCTATTTCTCTCTCTCTCTCTCTCTCCTCTCCTCCTCTCCTCGTCTGTCTGTCTGTGTGTGTGTGTGAGTGTGCTAGTGTGTGAGTGGAGGCAGGCAGCAGTACAGGGCCCTAATTACTGAGCCTGGCGTTGACGAAGATAATCCTGCGAGTAATTTAGCGTGCACAATGCCCGCGCTGGCTGGCGCTCCGCAGATGGAGACGCTGATAAATAGTTTGTAACGTGTAATTAGCGGCTCTGTTGGTTTTGTGCCATTAACCCCTGGCACTCGGGGTGGCATCGTGCCCCCCCCTGCCCCCCTGCCCCCCTCCTACCAGCAGCCCAGAGGTGGGAGATACAGCTGACAAAACAGCGGCTGGTAAACTCATCATTACGCTGTTGTCAGGTACACACACCTGTGTTCTAGGCCATATACGTAGACCTTCACATACTACCAAAGAGGGGGAGCGAGAGAAATAGAGTGTGTGTGTGTGTGTGTGTGTGTGTGTGTGAGAGAGAGAGAGAGAGAGAGAGAGAGAGAGAGAGAGAGAGAGAAGAGAGAGCGAGAGAGGAGAGAGAGAGAGCAAGAAATCATGTGAATCACGCACAAAGAGAAAGAGAGAGGGAATGATAAAAGAAGGAAGAGAAGTAGAGAGAGAGGGATAGAGGGACAGAGAGAGAAAGTAAGAGGACTGTGATGTGTGTGTGGTGATGGTGTTGAGGGAGGTGTGATGTGTGTGTGGTGATGGTGTTGGATGGTTGAGGTCTGGCTCTGTGCAGTGCTGTGCTAAGCATTGGGGGCTAAAAGTGTCATTTGTTCACATTAGCAGGGAAATGAGTGTCTGTAGCCCAGTGTTGGGTTATCTTAGCTCAGCGCAGATCAGTGTGCAGGTGCAGACTTTTGGGTCATCTCAGCATTGGGTCATCTTTGACATGCACAGATCAGGATTGGGTCATCTCAGCATTGGGTCATCTTTGACCTGCACAGATCAGGATTGGGTCATCTCAGCATTGGGTCATCTTTGACATGCACAGATCAGCATTGGGTTATCTTAGCATTGGGTCATCTCAGCCCTGTGCAGATCAGCATTGGGTCATCTCAGCCCTGTGAAGATCAGCGTTGGGTCATCTCAGCCCTGTGAAGATCAGCGTTGGGTCATCTCAGCCCTGTGCAGGTGCTTTGTGCCATGACTGAGAAGACCTGCATGGGCCATACACAGAAGTTTACCCTGCAACGTTGCCAGGTCTGATCTCTCTTCCTGTGCACAAGTGAACTTGAACTTTTTCCATTGCACACACACACCCTCTTTGTGTGTTCTATCTCTTTCTTTCTTTCTCTTCTCTTCTCTTCCCTTCTTTCTGTCACCCGCGTGCTCTCCTCCCCCGTCCCGGTCCCCGTCCCCGTGGTTCTGACCCGCTGCAGGCAGGTGTCAGGTGAGTGGGCCGCCGGTCCGAGGAGACGCGGCGGCGTCTTTGATCACTGGCTCGTCGGCGCCGGTGCTGCGACCGCGGACTCCCCCCCTCCCCCCCCCCCTCCGCTCCCCTCTCCGCTCCCCCCTACACTCCCGGTGTCCTGATTAATTCCTGGAGGAAATGATAATTCATCTGGAATGTATAAATATGTTATGAATCGCCAAATAAATCAAAGTGTGCGGGACGGTAATTAACGGTGGTAGCGGGCGGGCGGGCGGGCGAGTGGCGGAGGGATGAAAAGAGGACCTTGCGTTACGTTACGTCGCCTTCACCACCCCCTTACACCTCCACCTTCTCCCTCCCACGCATTATTAGGAGTCTCATAATTACCTTTCCAGCCCTCCTCCTCTCTTCCCCCTCTCCTGTCATTCACCCTCTCTCTCTCTCTCCCTCTCTCTCTCTGTGCTGTTGCTCCTGGCGATGCGGAGTGGTCGCTGTAAAACGACTCTACCTGCTAATTGTCACGGGAAACGCCGCAAAGGCTGATGGGAAATGTGAGGGGAGTGATGCGAGGCTTTGAAATGGATGAGTGGACCAAGAGCCCATGAAAAGAGTTCACGCCGAGGGACTTCAACTGAGAGTGTGTGTGTGTGTGTGTGTGTGTTTGTGTGTTTGTGCGTGAGGCCGTGCGTGTGTGCGTGCGTGTGTTTGCGTGCGTGCGTGCGTGTGTGTGTGTTTGTGTGCGTGTGTGATAGAGAGAGAGAGAGAGAGAGTGTGTGTCTTTGTGTAGAGGAGGAGGAGTCATATTCTGAACTTGCTAACGTGTGAGAGTAACATCAGGAGGTGATTGCTAGAGGGGTCTTGCATGTAAGTGTGTGTGTGTGTAAGTGTGTGTGGTGTTTTTTTGTACACCAGCTGCTGTATAACACAGTGTCAAATGAACACATTTTTATTTCTGAGCTACTTTTCAGATATCTTGTTTTAATTTTATCACCTAAAAGACATTTGAAAGACATACTGTTAAGAACAGCATCAGTCTGTGGTGAAGGACCCAAATCCCAGTCAGATGGCTCTGGCACCGCTGTTAAGCTCCCAGTGTATCCCTGCATAAGCTCTTCTAAAGTCTATGCATACGTTCCCACACATGCACAGATTTGTTGGTGGGTGTATGTGAATTGACAGTGATTTTAGTTTGTCATCCACAGGTACCCATATATGTGTGTGTGTGTGTGTGTGTGTGTGTGTGTGTGTGTGTGTATGTTTAGTGAATACTTGGCTTCGCGAGCACTTGTACGCTGAGCTGATGTACTAAGAAAATAGGGCTATGAGCTGTAATTGGCTGCAAGACCACCAATCAGCGTAAACCTCACTTAATTATTAGTGTGGGAGCCAGATAAACATGAGGGGTGATAGATACTGTATCTGCTAAAATGGGCCGTTTTTATTCGCCAGCCCACCAAGGATGTACTGTAAAGGGGGTTGTGAAATAGCATTTAAGCATGTTTTGACTGCAAAGTCGCATACCTTCTATGCTGACATCAGAGAAGAAAGTAAATACTCTATTCAATCATTCATTCATTCATGCTTGTCCTTGGCCTGTGATTTCGACAGAATCTACCATTTAAACGGATGACATATAACATAAGTCCTCCAACTCACAGTTGAGAACACGGGAACTCATTTTAGAGCTGAAAGACATTTTTTGACCAAGCTGTAAGTAAATCCATTTCTCCTGTAAAGTTGGATGTTTTAACATGAGGGTCTATGCAGATTGCTTGTTTTTTGGAGTCACCCCCTATGGACGTTTGAGGTACTGCGTGGTTTCTGAACTTCATTGTTTGGAATCGAATGTTGCTTCTTGATTTTTTCCTGATATATTTTATGATTAACATCTGATTCCTTTCAACGTTGTCCTTCGTGGCCTCCATTCAGCGGAATGAATGATGGCGTTGAGCTGTGGGCAGTCTGGAGGGGGTGATGAGAGCTGTTGAATACTCTGTCAATTCCATAGGCACACTTTCTATGGACTTACCAAGGTGCTAATTGCACTTCCCTCATGTATCAGCTCCAGTGTGTGTGTGTGTGTGTGTGTGTGTGTGTGTGTGTGTGTGTGTGTGTATGTGTGTATGTGTGTGTATGTGTGTGTTTGTTGTCAGTCAGTTAAGTAGAAGGTCTGGCTTGGAGATCCTTATTGGCACATGTTTGGTGTGTGTGTGTGTGTGTGTGTGTGTGTGTGTGTGTGTGTGTGTGTGTGGTGTTGTGTGTCCTTTGCATGGTTAGAGAAGCGTGATGTGCTGATTCCATCAGGACTTCTCGCTCACAGATCTGATCCCCAGGAGGAAGTGACATCACACGTCTGGCTCCCAGAACGAAGCGTGAGCGGCGAGGAGAGAACTTACCCCGCCGTCACCATCTGTTGCCACGGCAGCGAGCGCTGCTCCTCGATCTCACACTCCGCCTCGTTAGCATGGTCTCTCACACACTCTCACACACACACACACACACACACACACACACACACTCAGGGATGGGAAGGGGAAAGTGCTGCTCTCTCTTCACACTCTGAGCCAGGGTGTCGACAGGCAGCCAGGATGGTCATTTGCATCACGTGTGTGTGCGTGTGTGTATGTTTGTGTGTGTGTGAGGTTTGGACACACACACACACACACACATACAGTACATCCACAGAGCTGACTTGAAATTGTCCAGTCTGTTCACTTGTGAAATGACTAAAATCATTGCGTGCTGCGCTTTCCTGTCTAGAGAGCAGCAGAATCCTCTCTTAAGCACACACTGTCATTTCCCCAGTACTGTTCCATAACGTGCTAGTACAGGTCAAGTTGTGCTTCTTTGTGTGTTTGTGTGTGTGTGTGTGTGTGTGTGTGTGTGTGTGTGTGTGTGTGTATACCAGGTACAAATCACATAGAACCCTTTCAAAATGTTCGGATTTAAGCTACTTCAACTTGATATTTTGTGTGGACAAAACAAGGCAATTAAACAGCACATAGTACAGCATAGAA
>NC_085001.1:28420142-28425142 GCF_963854185.1 Sardina pilchardus
CACACACACACACACGCTCGTCTGCGGGAGCATCAGCCTCGTGCTGAGCAGTGCGGCGGCGTGCGGTGCTGATCCTCTAGAGTTTTCATTTAACATGGTGTCGGCTGTGAAGTGTAATTTCTGTGGAATCTAAACACACTAATTAAATATCATAACTTTCAGAAGCAGGCTTTCCTAAAGGTACCTGAAATTTTAATTTAGACTTCAAAAGAGCCCAGACTTTAAAGCAAATCTATTGTTTTTCATTTAGACTCGCAATTTTCTCCTCTCTCCACAAAAGCACTGCAGTACGTAGTTATGATTGATCTGGTAATTAAAATATGCAGAGAGGGAAAAATATTAACCACTTCTTTTTGTTTTAGAAAACAGCCGACACCCTTTTTTTCACAGCAGATAATTAAATTTCGCACATTGATGTTCTTTACACTGCATTCATCGGCCTCATTATTTTTCCATTTTCATCTTTTCTGCGGCGAGATCGATAGATTGATAAAATGATGGAGCCAATCTTAAATAATGCAAAAGCAGAAAAGTTACTCTTACTTTGCTGTCGGCAAACTGTTTGAACTGAGAGTCTCCCCTCACTGTAGCCTCACTTCACAGGACCTGAGGAAAACACACGCGTGCACACACACACACACACACACACACACACACACACACACACACAAACACACACACACACACACACTACACACACACACACACATGAATATGAGAAAACACACACACAAACACACACACACACACACTCACACACACACAGTATGGATGCACCAGTGCCTCTCTGTATTCCACTCAAACACCAGTGCCACTCCACACTGGCCCCACAGTAGTGCCACAGCACTCAGCCATGCCACTCTTTGCCATGCCACTCTATTCCAAACGGGCACCAGCGCCGCCCTACACCCAGCCAGATGCCATCTGACACCAGCACCAGCGCCACTCCACACTGACACTATGGAAACCCCACAGCAGTGCAGCTCTATTTCAAACTGGCACCAATGCCACTCTACTCCTAACTGATACCAGTGCCACTCCACACCCAGACCAACGCCACGCAACACAGCACAGACACACTAGCATCAGCTCCAGTGCCACTCTACCAGAGCCCCCCAACACCCAGACCGGTGCCACACACCACCCACACTGGCATCAGCTCAGTGCCCCTGTATTCCACACCACCCATACTGGCATCAGCTCAGTGCCCCTCTATTCCACACCACCCACACTAGCATCAGCTCCAGTGCCCCTGTATTCCATACTGTCACCAATGCCAGTTTACTCTTAACCAATAACAGTGCCGCTCCACCCCCAGACCCATGCAACACGATACCCACCCTGGCACCAGGACCAGTGAACCCCTGCTCCCGGACCGGTGGCACACGCCACCCACACTGGCCTCAGCTCCAGCGCCCCTTCACCCCAGTGGCGGGCGGAAGCCTGAAGAGTTAAAAGACTCGGGCTGCCTCGTGCCCTCCCTGGCGCTCGTGTGAAAATATGGGATGCGGCGCGTTACAGATCGATGGTTGTCAAGCCTAATACCCCAAACTAAAACGAAGTGGCAAGGCGCAGACGGCAGGCGTAAACTAGGCCAATTAGCACCTTGGGACCCTTTTGCTGGAAGAGATAGTGGCACGAAATGTCATTTGTGCTCACGTTTGGGCCGGTTGTTTATAATGTGACCTGACAGTTTGAGGCTCTTCAATATCGGATTAACCACAATACTAATTAAGGTGGCTGTATTAAAAGCTGCACGAGGGAGAGGAGAGGAAGAGGAGGAGGAGGTGGAGGAGGAGGAATACATTCAGAGGCAGGAGGAGGAAGAGGAGGAGGAGGAGGAGGTGGAGGAGGAGGAGGAGGAGGAGGAATACATTCAGAGGCAGGAGGAGGAGGTGGAGGAGGAAGAGGAGGATCGGCGGTCGTATTGAGTTAAAGGCTGCCGGTATCGAGTTGAAGTCCCACCTCTTCAGCCACAGTCCTCAGTAGAGGCCTAGCAGTCTCTCTCTCTCTCTCTCTCTCTCTCTCTCTCTCTCTCTCTCTCTCTCTCTCTCTCTCTCTCTCTCTCTCTCACGGGCACACTCTCTATCTCTCTCTCTCTCTCTCTCTCTCTCTCTCTCTCTCTCTCCCTCACACACACACACACACACACACACACACACACACACACACACACACAGACACAGATACACACAGTATGGAAGATAACATCAGTAAAAGTACTCCATAGAGTAATTTATTCTTTTTTTTCAATACATATTTTTTAGAGACTCATGAATGATGCACTGACGGGAAAGCACTTTAAATGCCGTTGTACCTGTGACAGTGACAACAAAGACCCTATTCTATTCTATTCTATTCTATTCTGTTCTATTCTATTCTATTCTGCTGTATTCTATTCTGAAGTGCTACAGTGTGCAGAAAAGTCAATTATTAGTTGGCCTGCTGTTTCAGTCACTTCCTCATTATTTGTTTTGAGGACCGTCTGTGTTTGTGTTTATGGTATTTGACTGGTGCTTTTGTCCAAAACAACCCAATAAGACAAAAACAGAATAAGAGCTTTACATTAGTTAAAACTATATTTCAAAATGAAGCCTAATAATATAGTAATAATAACAGCAGTATATCCACAATGATAATATAAAATATCAACCATGAAAATAGTAATGAGTTTGCATATTAAAACAAATTGTAAACGTATAGACCATAATTGTAAGGAAATGTATTAAGTGCATGGTGACCAGACAGTGTTCACAACAGACCTTGTAAACAGTGTAAGCACAAGTGTAGTGTGCACGTGTAGAAGAGATTTAGAGATGAATGCATACCTAATACACAAGATTGATAGCTAAGAAGATATACTGTACAGTAATAGATGTGATAAATGATCATACAACTCATAAAAAATGACTAATAAATACATACTGTAGCATAAGTAAATAAAACATAACTAATATACTGATGATTTAGTTATGCATTAAAATAATAATTAGAAATAGAAAACATAAAAAATGATCATCAATAAATTGATTGAGTAGAAGATAATGAATAATAATTCCGATGATAAATCAATTCTAAGACCCTTAGATTATAAAAAACTGGACATGAAAGCCAGACTTAACAGAGGGGATTTTTCTTTTTTCTTTTTTCCCCTTTTTTGTTATGTGTCCACCTCCTGCCTTGGAGTGTGTGTCCTCCCAGTGCGGTGCAGCCTGCTGCCTAAGAGCAGTGTCACCAAATAAACAATAATGTGTCCAGCTTCAGGGAGCAGTGGAGAGGCATGACCCAGTGGGCCTCTCAACCCAAAAGAACCAGCGGGTCTGAGGGTCTCTTAACCCAGAATGTCTGAGTGGGCCTACCTAAGACAATAGCGTCTCAAGTCCAGTCCAGTCCAGTCCAGTCAATATATTTATTTAGCACATTTTACACAACAGGTTTGACCCAAGGTGCTTTCCAGATTATTAAAATAAGAAAATAACAAATTAACAAATAATAATATAATACAAAACACAAAATGCCTACATAAGAAATAATACAATGAAATAAACAGCACATAAAATAATAATAATGAAGCCATGGTAATAGTAATAAAAAAATGAGCGTCTCAGAGGTGTGTTCAGGTGCAAGGTCATGGAATGCCTAACAGACTAATGAGAGTTTTAAAATCAAAAGGAAAACAAATAAGCAGCTAAAAGACTATAAAGTTAGTGTGATATGTGCTCCCACACATGCTACACAGTGCTGAAGCCATTGTAGCTGACCACTGTATATTATCAGAAACTGTATATCTATACCAAGGGTGTATACTACACTATGCAATATAGATCAGAAATGGCAGCGTTACAGTAAACAGTTGCCAAAAGTGTGTCTGTGAAAATATGTGTAAGTGGAAGCTGTTGGACAAAGGGTAGGTTTTCTAACTTTATTTTATTTTATTTGTGGTAGTTTTCCACAGCCCTGCACTACGGTCGACAAATCTATCTGCTTCAACATGGTTTCACTGTGGCCAGTTATGTGTGTGTGTGTGTGTGTGTGTGTGTGCGCGCGCATGTGTATGTGCGTGTGTGTGTGTGTGTGTGTGTGTATGTGTGGTCTGTCGACATGAGTGACGGTTGTGAGGCTTGGAGAAGTAGTGCTGTGGCGTTTTTATTGCTTTTCATATTGAGACCAATTTTTACCACTTGAGTTTGAAGGACAGGCGTCTATTCCCTACCGCATTAGCTTGCGCAACCACTCACACACACACACACACACCCACACACACACACACACACACACACATGCACTTCCATGTATGCACAGGCAATTCACTCACTACTCTATCTCTCACACACATACAAACACTTACACATAGGAGCTAAACTGTGTGTTTTTCACAAATAGCAGAAAAAGAGAAGTGTGTTGCCACACACACACACACACACACACACACACACACACACACACACACACACACACACTCACACACTGTTTTTCTCGGCCCTCCGAGCCTGTCTGTCCTCATCCCTCTTACTGATCCGTTCGGATCAGAACACCACAGGCTTTAAGACCATGATGCTGCCATCACCCCCCACATCCGCACCCTATCTCATATATCTTATGTTGACCCATGCACACACACTTGGACTCAAGTCCATTAAGAGTCTGGGACGATGAAAGAAACCCGCTGAAGTCTGACGACAGTGATGCGCTTCAACCCCAGATCTGGCTCGGATATGGCTCTCATCCGGCACCCATCCGCTGGGTGAACTCAGCCTCAGAGTTGAACATAATTTTGGATTTTGAATTGAGTTGGTGAACTCATATATTTTTAATGACCATCAAGTTTGCAGTCATCCATTTCATACCTACTGTACTGTAGGTGTTTGAGCAGCCTAGCACACAAAGGTTACGTCTGTGTACATTCACAAGCACACGTGGCCTGTGTGCAGTGAGAGCACCAGAACAGCATGGCAGTACTGTACTGTACTGTATGTTGGTGTGTCTGACTGAGAGCTTGG
>NC_085001.1:28430142-28432642 GCF_963854185.1 Sardina pilchardus
GATTCACAGACACAGAAAAGCTCTCTGCTTCCTCTCACTCTCCCTTTCTTTCTCTCACTCTCTTACTCTCCTTCCCTCCATTGCCTTCATTCTCTCTTTCTCCCCATCACTGTCTTTCTCTCCTTCTTTCTCTCCCTCACTCTCTTTCTCTCCTTCTTTTCCTCTCCCTTCCCCATCTCTCTCTCTCTTCTCCTCCTCCCCTTCCCTTCCTCCTCCTCCTCTCTCTCCTCCTCTTTCTCCTCTTCCCCTCTCTCTTTCTCTCTCCATCTCTCTCTCTCTTCTCCTCCCCTCTCTCCTCCTTGGTTCTCCTCTGAAGTGGCTTGACTCCTTGTCCTGAACCCCTCAGCCTAACGATGGCAGACGCGCTACAAAATCGCCTTGTTTGTGGCGCTAATGCGAGCTGTCTGTTCTGCCGCCCATCGCCGTGGAGACAGAGAGGCGCGGTGCGGCGCGGAGCGTAGCGTAGCGGCTCAGTGTTCTGCGTGGCAGCCGGCCCCGCAGTGAGTTTGCCTGGCGACTACCTGGAAACATCAACAGTCATTAATTATGCAAAACTCCCCTCGCTGTGGGGGGGAGCACCGTGTGTGTGTGTGTGTGTGTGTGTGTGTGTGTGTGTGTGTGTGTGTGTGTGTGTGTGTGTGTATATCCGCAGCGCCGGCTTCTATTAGAGTCAGGAGCTCTGGCTGCTCTCTCAACAATGCACCCCTGCTGCCTGTGGCTTCGCTGAGATTAAACTGCTCACTCACACACACACACACACACACACACACACACACACACACATGCACACCACAGACATACACAACACACACACACACACACACACACACACACACAAAAGAGCTGTACACAAACAGAGACACACACAAAACACTTCTTTCAGATCCTGTGTGAGCCAAGGCATTAAGCCTGATGTGGGCTGTTTGCAGTCTTTTCCTCCCGTTGCTTTGGTGACATTGAGGTGGTAAATGATTTGGTTTTTACCTGTTTTTCTTCAGAGTCAAATGCCACATGATGCTCACAGTTCACACTCAAACTGCCATTCAAGAGTTTAGAACACAGTACACCGCCTTTTGTTGGTTTTTTGCTTACACACTAAAAAGGAATGCTTAGACCAAAGCCACAATACTTAAACTTCCTGTAAGATGCCTTAAACACAGTGTAACCATAGCTTAAATGCATGTTCTGCTTAGTACGTTGTTTGCCATTCTGCAACACACTTACAGTAATACAAAACACTACACACGGTTTCTTACATTGGATACTTTGTTAAAAAATGTAATCTCCTGTTATCATGGGGAAAACACTTTGTACACAAAAAGGTAAACATTTCTTTTAATAAAATCTGATAATTGGTAATACCCACATACTGTTCACCTGAAAACACTTGCAGAGAAAACTGAACACCGATCAGCTGGAACACTACAAATAGACCATTGTGTACGTTTACATTGAGTACCCGTGGACAGCTTTGTACTTGCCCCATTACTCCCCATTTCTAAAACCTATCATCAGAGGTGGAAAACTCCAGCTTCGGTGAGTAAAAGTCCTACCACATACTGTATCTGTGCCGACCATTCATTTAAACCAGCCGATTCTAATTAGCACAACTCTTCAGCTAGGTAGAGCTAATTGATGAGATCACCTGTGCTAAGTGCACAGGTTGAACGAATACATGATCGGACTTTTACTCACCGAAGCTGGAGTTTTCCACCTTTGCCTATCATATAAGTATTTTCAGTGTGCCAGTTAAAAGTATATGACCACTAACCAAACGTCTGCATGCATCTTCTGCAAGCAATAGCAGAAGCATGGAGAGACATTAGCCCCGTTTACATGGACACTTCTATTCCGATTAGAAATGTAATAACAGAATAAAAAAGTCGTCATATAAACACCTTAATCGGAATGGAAATTCCTGATCCGATCAGAATTTTAATTGGAATGGAAGAGGTGGTGTAGTCGGTTCCTATTCCGAATGAACACCCATGTATATGATCATTCGGATTGTAGGCAACAACGGCTATTCCGATCAAAGATATAGTTTAATCGGAATGACCAAAAAGCTGTCCATGTAAACGTGGCTATTGAGGTGGGGTCAGGTGGGGTCAAGGGTGGATGTGGAACATGAGGGGATATTCCACATCTCTTTGCCTGTGAGGATATTGTTTGATGTGTACTGCATGAGGTTGCAGCATGTGGCCAGACCCCAACTGAGGGCAGGATCTATAGACCTGACACTCCTACCCATTGGCATATGTTTGTGCAATTGCATTTTTGTGCACTTGTTTACAGTACAGTAACAACACTGTATTGATGTAATGATAATGTTTTGTTGCAATCGTAAAAACAACAACTGTAAGCTGATTACTGGGGCATTTCTACAGTATTCTTGAGTTTCAGAGAAGACTGTCCAAGAGAATTTCAATACAGATAGTAAAGATCACAGAGTTTTGTATAAAGCACATCAGTTTGTTACTGCTGATTTGAATGGAGTCAA
>NC_085001.1:28450142-28452642 GCF_963854185.1 Sardina pilchardus
TGTGTGTGTGATAGAAGGGAGGCCAGTATGGGAAGCCATACGGTGCAATAACATTGGAATAATGGAAATACACACTGAATGTACTTACACACACTGAAACATTGACACATTACACTGAAACATTGACACATTATACACCGTGTACTTTTACCACACTGAAAATGCTTGAACACACTGAAACTGAGAAACCAGCACACTGATTTTTGCGCCATAGCCTACACACTGAATCTGTTTGCACCGCACTGAAATCACTCGCCCAACACACTGGGTTTACTTGCACATGCACTGAAAAACTGCTTGCACTACACACTGAAACATTGACACATACACTGTGACCTTTTACCACACTGAAAATGCTAAAACACACTGAAACTGAAACAGCAACACACTGAATCTGCTGGCACCACACTGAAATCACTCGCCCATACACACTGGGTTTACTTGCGCACACACTGAAACTGCTTGCACTACACACTGAACCATTGACACATAATACACTGTGCACTTTTACCACACTGAAAAAAGCTAAAACACACCGGAATTGAACCGCCAACAACCGGAAGGTTCCTCATACACACTGAATCTGCTGGCACCGCACTGAAATCACTCGCCCGACACACTGGGTTTACCTGCGCACGCACTGAAACTGCTTGCACTACACACTGAAACATTGTTACACACTGTGCACTTTTACCACACCGAAAATGCTAAAACACACTGAAACATTTACCCACACACTGGGAAGGAGAGCCTCACGTCATCCAGCTGTGTGCTGTGTTACTTTTCAGGTGAGTCATTATTTTCGATTAATTTGTTGTGTTTGTGGTGTTTCAACTGTGTGACTCTGCTAGTTAGCTATTTTCCCTTATGCTAGCTCCCGTTAGCTAGCGAGCTAACTGGCTAACTTACATGGTATTTGAATGGGCGGCTAGGCTAGTTGTTTACTCCGTTAGTTTGAATTACTCTCGAATCCCTAGCGAATCACTTATGAAGCCTAAACGGTATTTGTTGGGTTTTGTTTCTTTTTATTTCATGCTTAGATTGTAGGCTAAGTTGGGTTACCTGGCCTGTTGCTGTAAGCCTACCCTGGGGAAGAGCAGTCGGGAAGGAGATGACATCCAGCTGTGCTGTGCATTGTTTATCAGTAAACGAACGAAAGAAGTTCATTTAAAATAGGCCAGCCTGCATAGGCTAAAATATTTAGCGTTGCTCCCGGCTGCGTTCATTGCTGGGTTACGTGTATTTAGTTTGATGGTAGCTGTATCACCTTTTGCTTTATTTGTGCATTTCATAATCATTCCAGAACTTTGTCCCCCCACCCCACCAGCAAGCTCACACTCTCTGATGTGACCAGTGTGGTGCAAGCAATTTCGGTGTGTATGGCGAAAAATTCAGTGTGTTGCCGTTTCAGCAGGTTCAAGCATTTTCAGTGTGGTAAAAGTTTCAGTGTGTATTGGGAGCAGTTTCAGCGCGTGTGCAAGTAAACCCAGTGTGTCGAGCAAGTGATTTCAGTGTGGTGCCAGCAGATTCAGTGTGTATGACGGAACCTTCCGGTTGTTGGCGTTTCAGTTCCGGTGTGTTTTAGCTTTTTTCAGTGTGGTAAAAGTGCACAGTGTATTATGTGTCAATGTGTCAGTGTGTAGTGCAAGCAGTTTCAGTGTGTGTGCAAGTAAACCCAGTGTGTTGGGCGAGTGATTGCAGTGCAGTGCAAACAGATTCAGTGTGTTGGCGTTTCAGTTTCAGTGTGTTTTAGCATTTTCAGTGTGGTAAAAGGGCACAGTGTATGTGTCAAGGTTTCAGTGTGTAGTGCAAGCAGTTTTTCAGTGCGTGTGCAAACAGATTCAGTGTGTATGGCGCAAAATTCAGTGTGTTGGTTTCTCAGTTTCAGTGTGTTCAAAAATTTTCAGTGTGGTAAAAGTACACAGTGTATAATATGTCATTGTTTCAGTGTAATGTGTCAATGTTTCAGTGTGTGTAAGTACATTCAGTGTGTATTTCCATTATTCCAATGTTATTGCACCGTACGGCTTCCCATAGGCCAGAGAGGAGTTCAGTCTCCTCTGGATTACTCTCAGCAGTCCTCCTGACAAGGCCACAGCGAGCTGTTTACACACACACACACATACACACACACACACACACACACACACACAAACACACACACACACACACACACACACACACACACACACACACACACACACACACAAATACTCTCTCTCTCTCTCTCTCTCTCTCTCTCTCAAACACACACACACACACACACACACACACACACCTCCCTCTCTGGCAGAGCACATAGAAGTGGGGCGCTGGTTGCCAAGGCTGGCTGTTAAAAGCCTCGTTCAATCTCGCCTCTCTTACAAGCACCACAGAGCACTGCTGAACCGCCGCCGCTGCACACACACACACACACACACACACACACACACAGTCTCTCTTTTTGAAAATGTTTCAGGTTTGCGTTGCTGACCCTCCCCAGGAGGAGTGTGTGTGTGTG
>NC_085001.1:28455142-28457642 GCF_963854185.1 Sardina pilchardus
CACACACCTACAGACACACATACATGTACAGACACACACACACACACATACACACACACATGCACACACACACTACCATGTTCCATCACACACGTTTACACACACAAATACACACGGAGCACCACGCACAATGACAGGTGTGCACATCACATATTTTCACAAGCATATATTCACAAATACATTGCAGATAATATCTCCCCTTTGTACAGCACTGATATGTACCGTTCACCTAGACTCTCTCACACAGACTTTCACACATCCACTCACGCATAAAGACATGAAGACAGTCAGGCACACGTACGTGTGTGCGTAAGCACACACACACACATGCACACAGACACACACACACATACACACACACACACACACACACACACACACCCCTACACACACACACACACACACACAGACACGTACACGTACACACACCGCACACAACCTCGGCACTGCCCCTAGCCATTGCCGGGGTGCATGTATTTTTAATTCACTGACAGACGCAATTATTTTTTACTTGCTGCCCTCGTTAATCTTAATTCCCTTCTTACTCTTGGTGGGGAGATGTTATAAACCCCTCACCCCCCTCAGTCCAGAAGACCACCCCCCATCACACGGCCCTAACACCCCCCCCCCCCCCCACAACCCCCACATCCCCCCAATCACCTGACAGCACCCCCAAATCTCTCTGTTCTTATCCTCTCTGCTCTTCTCTCTCCTTTTCCCTTTTTTTCTCTGCTCTTCTCTTCTTTTTTCTTCTCTTCTTTTCTCACCTCTCATCATTGTCTTCTTCTTCTTCTCCTCTCTTCTCCTGTCCCACTCTCATCCCCTGTTTTGTTTTCTTACTCTTCTTTTTGTCTTTCCTGTCATCCCCACTCTTTCATTGTGGTCATCTCTCTCTCTGTCCTTCTCTTTCTCATCCATTCCTCTTTTCTCTCCTATCCTCTTCTCCAAGATCTCTCACTCTTTTCTTATCTCTCACTGCCCCAATTTCCATCTCCCTCACTCCCTCACTTTTTCTCTCTCTTCCCCCCTCACTCTCTTCCCCTCGTTCTCTCTACTTTCCCTTTCTCGTCTCTCTTTCATTCCCCTCACTCTCCCTTTCCCTCTTTCTCCCCCTCTCTCCCTCTCTCTTTCTCTCTCTCTTTCTCTCTCTCCTCCTCTCTCTCTCCCTCCCCTCCCCCTCTCCTGGTCCAGTGCAGTGAGGTCAGTAAGTCCCTCTACTGTCTGGTCATCTTTGGATCCCTGAGGTGTCTCTTCACAGCGCCTCCTGTCACACACACAAGGCCTCTCCTGTCTCAGGCAGCTGGGCTCTCTCCCTCACACACACACACACACACACACACACACACACACACACACACACACTCACACACACACACACACACAGACACACACCTTCACATACAGAGCAGACACAGTGGCGGACACATCTTTATCATTATGGTGGACTATTGTGTCTTTAAACGAAACAGCCACAAAGAGTCAGTCACAGAGGAAGTGTGAAGGGGGGCAGGGGAGATTAGGGTAGTCAATTTATCACTGCCATCTCTATGCCATCTCTATGCCATCTCTATGCCACCTCTATGCCACCTTTATGCCACCTCTATGCATCTATATGCCACCTTTATATCATCTCTATGCCACCCCTGTGCCACCTTTATGCCACCTTTATACCATCTCTATATACTATATCTATGCCACCTTTATACCATCTCTATACTTTATCTATGCCACCTTCATACCACCTCTATATGCTATATCTATGCCACCTTTATACCATCTCTATACTATATCTATGCCACCTTCATACCACCTCTATATACTATATCTATGCCACCTTTATACCATCTCTATACTATATCTATGCCACCTTCATACCACCTCTATACTATATCTATGCCACCTTTATACCATCTCTATACTATATCTATGCCACCTTCATACCACCTCTATATGCTATATCTATGCCACCTTTATACCATCGCTATACTATATCTATGCCACCTTCATACCACCTCTATATACTATACTGTATCTATGCCACCTTCATACCACCTATGCTATATCTATGCCACCTTTATACCACCTCTATGCTATATCTATGCCACCTTTATACCACCTCTATACTATATCTACTGTATACCATCTTTATGGCACCTCTATGCTATATCTATGCCACCTTTATGCCACCCCTATGTCATCTCTATGCCATCTCTGGTGTCGCTGTGTGTCCTTCCTGGTGCAGCACACACACTCTCCATACAGTACATTCCTACATTCCATCCTTGCATTCACTATTAAACACACACACTTCAGTAGTGCTGCAAGTCATGCTTTTGATATAGTTGTGTGTGTGTGTCCTTCAGTGGGATGTACAAAAGACAGAAGGACAGAGAGAGAGAAAGAGAGAGAGAGAGAGAGAGAGAGCAAAAGAGAGAGAGAAAGAAATAACAGGTTGGGGGAGACAAAAACCTTCATGAGGAGCTTGTTTTTCACAGCATGC
>NC_085001.1:28465142-28472642 GCF_963854185.1 Sardina pilchardus
TGTCGGTTAGCAGTTGATGTAAAAGCACCCAGCATAATTTGACTGCAGAAGAGAGAGGGAGAGAGAGAGGAAGAGAAAGAGAGAGAGCACTTGCAAAGTGAAACTGTGCATGTGTGTCCCTTACAAATGAAATATATTATTAGAATATATTTTGATATAAATATTCGAGATTCAAGAAAATACATTTCTGACACTTACAAAATATATTTCAATATAATATATGTATGCCTACAGGCCCATACACAACAACAATACTGTATATCTGAAATATATTTTCACAATATATTCTTGAAATATATATAAATATTCTAAATTGATCCACAGATATATTTTTGCCATTTAAAAATATAGTTCAATATATATTTCAATATATTTATTTTCTGTATGGGGTGTGTCTACATGGGGTCATGTTTGATTCAAGTCAGTAGTTGGCCCGTTTGGCCAATAGTCCCACATTAATGTTACCAGACAACGCAGTAAAGTGTGTGTTAGAAATTCTTGCATTGTGATGGCTAGAGTTGTGGGTCGTGAATAGATGGTGCACAATACACGCAAACTCGCGCTGAAATGTAGACCCTGACTGTGCTGCATACAGTAAGGCCGAGTGGCTTCATTACAGTACAGGGGCATTTTTTGGTCACTTCGTTGAGATTACTGGGACTGTTTTTTAAACTTAATTTGACTTCATTACCCCAGGCTGTCATTAATGTCTGGCGCCCACAGCATGCTGGTATATCTCTGGAGCTAACAAACACACACACACACACACACACACACACCTCCTCAGCCTAACTAGCTAACGCAGCATAAGAGGCGTTATTTGGGCCTTGAAAGACCACTTGTAACAGAGAGACAGTTTTGGAGTGGGAGAAGTGAGAGAGGAGAGGAGAGGGAGAAGAGGAGAGGAGAGGAAAAGAGAGGGTGAAGAGAGGAGAGGAGAGAAGAGGGGAAAGAGGAGAGGAGAGGAGAGGGGATGAGGAGAGAGGAGAGGAGAGGAGGAAGATGGGGGGAGAGGGGGTGAGGAGAGGAGTAAAAAAAAAAAGCCTTGAAGCACAGCCTTGTAAATTAATTTGTTCGTGTTGTACGAGGGGAGCACAGCTGGCCTCATTAGCATACACACAACAAATAATTATAGTGGCTCTCTCTCCCGCGCCGCCCGAGAGCCTGGCGCCGCAGCCCCGCCGTGCCCTAGCCGCGCCGCAGCCGGCTCCCGGCTAATGGGCTCGCCGGGTTAATTATGTCGGAGTGTAATTACCGGCAGCCCTGGGAGACTGGCTGGCGCGCCCCGCCGAGCGCCGGACGCCTAATGATGGTGTATCGCTGACAGGGCCAAGACGGACCGCCCCGACACACCTGCTCGCCTGGGCGCGGGCCACCCCGCCATCGCTGAGCTCGTGTGCGCTCGCTCGCTCGCTCCCCCGCACACACACGCTCAGTCTGTCGGTCGCTCGGTCCAAAGAGCACGCACAACGCTTGCTTACTCGCTTGGCTGTGAGTGAGTGTGTGTGTGTGTGTGTGTGTGTGTGTGTGTGAACATGTGCACACTCCCTCTAACACGCACACACACATACGTGTACTCTTTAGTTTCACAGGATGACCGCTGTGTGTTCAGACACACACGTGTACTCTTTAGTTTCACAGGATGACCGCTGTGTGTTCACACACACACGTGTACTCTTAGACACGTTGGATGACCGTTGAGGGATGACCCTTTGGACTTGCTCACATGTGTGAGCTGGCCAACTTGATGCGAGGTGATGTGGCTGATAATAATCAGTCAATAATCAATAGCCAAATCCAATCAGTCAATAATCCATAATCAAATCCAATATAAATGAATGAACTAATAAACTCCATCACAGGGGACTAGACTCATTATTGGCCCAGATAATCCAATAATCCAATAATGTATAATGTCCAACTGAATGGATATTTTTGTGAGGTAATGGTGCATGTGTGTGTGTGTGTGTGTGTGTGTGTGTGTGTGTGTGTGTGTGTGTGTGTGTGTGTGTGTGTGTGTGTGTGTGTGTGTGTGTGTGTGTGTGTGTGTGTGTGTGTGTGTGTGTGTGTGTGTGTGTGTGTGTGTGTGTGTGTGTGTGTGTGTGTTTTCCGCGAGCTAATGGTGTGGAACTGAATGGTCATAAAAGTGCTGCATGGTCCGGCCCATATGTTCAGTGAGAGCTCTGTCCATTGACAGGAGGACGCTGTAGAAGTGTGTGTGTGTGTGTGTGTGTGTGTGTGTGTGTGTGTGTGGTCCAGCCCATATGTTCAGTGACAGCTCTGTCCACGCTGTGGAGGTGTGTGTGTCTCTGAACATGCTAAACTTTCTTCAACTTTTAAAAACAGACTTTGAGCTGCAGGAAAATAAAAATGCCATTGACAGCATTTTTTTAAAAGCGTTCAGGACTTTAATTGCAGGCTTGTCTGCACCACAGGATTAGTGTAGGGTAGTGTGATTAGACCAGATGCTGGCAGTCTCTAAATATGACGCCAAATGCCAACACAGCTTAATCGATGAATTGATTCAGTATTGTAGCCCTAGCAACTGGATGTCACTGGAAGTGTATGCGTGCGTGTGTCCATGCCAGTGAGAGGTGTTAGTGGGAGAGTGTGTGTGTGTGTGTGTGTGTGTGTGTGTGTGTGTGTGTGTGTGTGTGTGTGTGTGTGTGTGTGTGTGTGTGTGTGTGTGTGTGTGTGTGTGTGTGTGTGTGTGTGCGTGTGTGTGTGTTTGTGTTTCTGGCACTCACACTCTCAGCTGGCTCGTCCATGCCAATGAGATTTGAGATGACAGGTGTGTATGTTGGTCTCTTTGCTCTCTCACCACTGGGAGACAAAGCAGCTTTAATTCACTCATGAAGCTGTTATTATACACACGTAGAACTTGGAACACATAGACAGAGTTCTGTTTTCATTTGTAGAACTTGGTACACGCATGCAGACAGAGTTATATTTTCATCTATAGAACGTGGAACACAAAGGCAGACAGAACTCTGTCTTCATCTGTATTCTTGGAGTCAATAGTGTCTCTGTCAATCCTTCCATATGAGGGACACCTCCTGTGTGTGTGTGTGTGTGTGTGTGTGTGTGTTTCTGGTAGAATCCTATCTTGTGAGATATATGCCCCATTAACTCAGCCTATATGGGCTCTCATTTATAATGCACACCCATTAACTCCCAGTATATGTTCCTGAGAGAGGGGCGGGACATGGCCATGTGATGGAGTGGCCATGGACCAATCAGAAGATGCATGCCTACTAGTGCATGTCCAGTGATGCCAAGAGTAATCATCCTAGAACTGACACTCGACTGTTTAATAGCAGCACTCACTGACACACTTAGTCTTATTGTACTGTATTGTACTAGAATTGTTGAGATAATTGCTTTTAAAAAGCTTAAACTCTTCACTATGTTTTTAGCCGCTTTGGTTAAAAATGCGTTAGCCAAATGTAATGTAGCTGAGACGCTCTTCATTTCATGCACAAAGAGCTATCAGTGCTAGAATAAGTTTACAGACAGCAGTGTCCACAGAGAGATATACTACAGAGGAAGGCCTCTCTCAGAGAAAACCCACATACGCATCGCACGCTACGATCTGGAGCTATGGAAACACAACAAGCCTCCTCCTCAGATTTAAATAGAAATACTCATGTGTCCTTATACAAGGCTGACTTTTCAGCACAAACTTTCTGTTTGTGTCCAGTCTTTCACTAGAAACTTTCTGTGTGTGTACAGACTTTCCGTTCGGAAAGTACATTTATGTCCTGTGTCTGCTGCTTGCTGAGGTGTGGGGCAGTGTGTGTGTGAGTGTGTGTGTACTCTATGTGTGTGTGTGTGGGGGGGGGGATCTCTGTAGAGGTTTCTAGGACCCTGCTCATGTATCCAACCACCTGGGGCTAAAACATACTCAGGTAAATAACCTCACCTGACACACTTGTGTGATTCTACCACTGCCTGATCGCTAGGTGTGTGTTTCCGCTGTGGAGGTGGTGTGTGTGTGTGTGTGTGTGTGTGTGTGTGTGTGTGTGTGTCTCCTTGCTTATGAATGTGTGTGTGTGTGTGTGTGTGTGTGTGTGTGTGTGTTCGTCTGCTTGCAGAGATGTGTGTGTGTGTGTGTGTGCGTGTGTGTGTTTCCCAGTCTCCCCTCGGCCATGTCAAGCGCAGATAAACGACTGCTCGTGCGTCCTGACTATGATGCTCTCTGCTGATTTATGTGTGTCATTGAGAGAAGGTGTGCCGTTATTTGTTATAATGACCGGGGGGCCTCGTCCAATCAAGCGTAATTAAGTTAGAGAAACAAATAGAAAGTGGAAGGCGGAGAATGAAAGGACAAAGCCATTATGTCTCCTCGTCGGTCAGGCATGTACCCTCTTTGGATGAAGGGGAGACCATGACAACACCTCTCTCTCTCTCTCTCTCTCTCTCTCTCTCTCTCTCTCTCTCTCTATCTCTCTCTCTCACACACACTCTCTCTCTCTCTCTCTCTCTCTCACTCTCTCTCTCTCTTTATCTCTCTCTCTATCTCTCTCTCTCTCTAAAAGAGCTGTTAGTCTCTGATTAAAAGAGAGAGAGACTGTATCTCAGCCTCCTGGACGCTGATGGCATGATGCAGCTGTAGCAGTCAGAGAGGGAGCGTGTCTTTTCTGATTATCAATGTACTAACGGGACGCCTCATAAAAGCCACAGACATGTAAACGAGATGTGTGTGTGGACCCTCTTGAGAACGTGGGAAGCTGTGTGTGTTCTTCTATGGACGGCTGTGTTAAGGGCATGTTCGGGTCCCCATGGTTGTGTGTTTGTGTGTGTGTTTGTGTGTGTGTGTGTGTGTGTGTGTGCGTGAGTGTGTGTGTGTGTGTGTGTGTGTGTGTGTGTGTGTGTGTGTGTGTGTGTGTGTGTGTGTGTGTTAAGGGCAGTGTGTCTCTGTGTGTATTTCTGTGTTTCTGTATGTATTAAGGCCAGTGTGTCCCCATTTGTGTGTGTGTGTGTGTGTGTGTGTGTGTGTGTGTGTGTGTGTGTGTGTGTATTAAGGGCAGTGTGTCCCTGTGGCTGTCTCTGTGGGGAGGCCTCTGTGTTTGTCTGCTTTGTGTTTCTGCTACAGCTCTGCCACCATTAGACAACAAAGTCTTAAATTACAAGTCTGGAATCAACAGCCAAAACTTTACTCTCACAAGCATGAAACGGAAAATGCAATCATATATGAGAATGATGTCATATATATGATACACTACACATTATAAGTCTGGAATGAGCAGTCAAAACTTTTAGTCTCAAACTTGAAATGATAAACGCAACCATATATTAGATTCTAGTCATATACGTATACTCACTCGGGCTGCACAGTTAATGCAATCGGAGTAGTAATTGCAATGTGAACCAACGCAATTAGCAAAGCTGCAAATAACCGTGTTGACTTTGTCAAATTTCTGACTTTCCTAGTCATGTCATCCTCATTGACTGTGATTCTTTCTGTCAGAAAAATCACAATTAGTTATTTTCTCCAAATTAAAAGGCCTACATTGTTTTACAGATGTGCATCACTCTGGGAAATCATTATTAGATAGATAGATAGATAGATAGATAGATAGATAGATAGATAGATAGATAGATACTGTAAATACTTTATTCATCCCAACGTAAATTTTAGGCATCCAGTAGCTTAGTTAGCCATAACACAACAAACACACATACAGTACACACATACAGAATGTATCACATACATAAAAATAGCTCACAGAAATTTCAACAGTTAAACATTTTGTGAAGTTATGCTTTTACGTACTACGAAACTCCAAGTATGGATTAGTATGTGTGAAGGAGCAGAAATGATGGAATTGCGTTGTGGTAATGGACATGAATGACTTGTTTGAAAGAATTTGAATGGGAGGCAAAAATGGATCAATGCAGAGATCTGTGATTCAAGTGATGATGAAATCTCCAATGGGAGACCAGTGCTGATTGAGAAATCAGCTGAAATACATCACTGTGCTATTTATCATGTCAGGGTGTCCTCTTGAGTCAAGCACAATCTGAAATACTAAAGCGTGTTCTTTAATGAAACCCTCCGAGTGGTCGTTATCAGTGATTGACATGTCAAAAAGTGTTAGTGCTAGAGATCTCACGCCAGTGATAACATCAAGTCGAGATACGCGGCGCTTCCTGTGGTAAAGGAAGTGCTGTTTCTCTTTCACTGATAGTCAGGACAAAACGTTAGTGCGTCCGTGTGCGCTTGTGTGCGTTTGTGCGATGATGACGCAGGCTTCCGTTGATGATGATGATGATGATGATGATGATGATCTCCCGTCTAATTCGCGTGGTCGTTTTCCGCCCTCCCGCCCGTGCGATTCCCGGCGGATGATCACGGCGGCACCGGAGTTCAGCTTAACCCTGCCGGTGCAGCTTGACTGATATGTGCCCTCTTGCGTCACGCCAATTTCGCTCTTAATCAGGACTCTTGCACGAGCCTCTGATTGCTAATCACTGCTGCCGCTCGCGCGTGAGAACCGTCCTGACGCTTTTGATCATCTGATCTTGGAGGATGGGGGGGGGGGGGGGGGGGTTGGGAGGGGGTTGCTCCGTGGAGGGATTGACAGGCCAGATCTCGGTCACGTTGTGTCTTGAAACGGCAGAGACTCTGTCGGTGTGTGTGTGTGTGTGTGTGCGCGAGATTGTAGAGCTAGCTAGGCAGCAGCACGGCAGCAGTCTCTGTGTCTTAAGTCTTTGTCTAAAAGCAGTTGTTGGCTCTTAAGGGCTGTGTCCCTAGTGACTGATGCAATAAGTAGCGCGCTTGCTGCAACTGAGAACACACACTCGCATAAAACACACCCCAACACACTCTCGTAGAACACACACACACACACACACACATACACAATTGCATACAACACAAACACACACACACGCACACTTGCACAAACAGAAACACTCACACACAATCCCAGAACTTGCACTCGGACACACATTCCCGGAAAACACTCCTGGACACACAATGGCAAAACACACACACACACACACACTCACATAACAGGCATCAGAACACATACTTGCATAAACTCGCTGTGCCCTGTTCCCTGAGTGGGAAAGTGTTGTCTCACTACCCAAATGACCCTCACAGAGGTCAGCATTCCTGCTGCCCCCTAGTCACCTCACAGAGGTAGAGAGGTGTACGCACATACAGTATGCGGAGAATGCAGTAGAATCCCTAGATATGCATATACGTACGGTATGTAAGTGTGTGTTTCAACTGCATCCCAGTTACCTGACAGATGTGGATGTGTGTGTGTGTGTCAAGTTTCTCAGTAGAAAGATCATCACCACATAGCTCCTACCACACCACCTATGTATACATGTATATGTGTGTGTGTGTGTGTGTGTGTGTGTGTGTGTGTGTGTGTGTGTGTGCACGTGCCAGTGTGTGTAAGGAGAGGTCACCGTCTCAGTAGAAGTGGCTTCTCTCTACCCTCTGTGTGTGTGTGTGTGTGTGTGTGTGTGTGTGCGAAGTTTGCT
>NC_085001.1:28477642-28480142 GCF_963854185.1 Sardina pilchardus
GTTGCAGGGTAGGCTCCTACTACATTTTCTCTTTTGGACAGGACCTATTGAGTTTTGGAGTTGGAAAACATTGGTATTGAGATGATCAGTCAAATTGCAATTGTTTTAATCAAATGTGCAGTGCAGCATGCTAATGCTAACCGGATTTAACAATAACTCATGACTAGCTAGTCGTCTTCTATGCGTCATTGCTTTCACGATTGTGAATGTTTTATTTGGATTATGTATGACGAGGTGCGGGTGTCCATTGAGCGTGCACGAGGGAGGTTTAGTTCTATTGTTTTATAAAGTTGCACACATAGTTTACAATGAAAACTTGGGAAAGGAAGGAATGTATGCTTTCACCCAAGCAGCCTCACGTGCACAAGTGCAACCTAGACGTTTTTTCAGTTGCACTGTTAGAAAGTTTGGGCGCATCCGGTCTCTTGAATTCGTCATCAACATTCATACCGCAATAGTGCAAAATAACTGAAATCTCTATCGCAGGCCAATTTTATATCGTTTATGTGTTATGTATGTGTGTTAGTGTGTCTGTGTGTGTCTGTTAGTGTGTTTTAGTGTCTGTGTGTGTGTTAGCAGGGGCACGCAACAGTGTGTGTGTTTGTGTGTGTGCGCGTACGTACGTGCGTGCGTGTGTGTGTGTGTTCTCATACTCTCTCCTGCTCCACCCCTGCAGCTCCTCTGAGGAGTGTGAGTCCACTCTCTCGTCCAGGACGGGGGACGCTGAGGGCAAGATGAGCGCCCTGCAGACATGTGAGTTCCTCTTCCTCTCTATTCCCAACTGCTTCCGGGTCAGGGGTCATGGATGCTGACATCATTCTGTTTGTGTTTCCCTGACTACAGCGCTGACCACAGCCCAGTCAGAACTCCTGGAGCTGCGGAGGAAATATGAAGAGGAGATGACCGCTAAGTAAGACACACTTTCAAAGGGTCGCTCTCTCCCTCTCACTCTCTCTCACTCTCTCTCTCTCTTTCTCTCTCTCTCTGATGTGTGTCTCACACACGCACACACGCACACACACACACACACACACACACACACACACACACGCACGCACGCACGCACATACACACACACACACACACACACACACACACACACCACTGCCCTTCTGGAGCTTGGCATTACTCTCATTTACCATCTCCCTTTCTCTGTCTCTCACTCCTCTCTCTCTCTCTCTCTCTCTCTCTCTCTCTCTCTCTCTCTCTCTCTCTCTCTCTCTCTCTCTCTCTCTCTCTCTCTCTCTCTCTTTCTTTCCGCCTTCCCTCCCTCCCTCCCCCCTCCATCTCTCTCATGTCTGTGTGAATGGGCAGAGAGACCTTGACTGGGGTTGTTAATGCGAGCTCTGACTTTGGCTCTTGTGCTGGACAGAGCATCGGTCAGTCTAATGCCCACTCTCCCAGGCAGGGTAGGGACTCCACACAGTAAGCAGTCTGGTCTGATGACGCCGTGCACATACAAGCATTACATTACATTACATTACATTGCATTAAATTACCTTACATTGCATTTCATTACATTACATTACATTACATTGCATTACATTACATTAAAGTAATAAAGTCTGACACTTTTTGGTCAAAGCGACTTACAACATGGTAAACATTTTAAGCTTTTTAAAGCATTTCTCACAACATTTCTAGGAAAAAAGATAAAAAGGGTAGAGTGCAGTGAGATGAAGTGCATCAATGAGTGCAGTTGTCCGGAGGAGGACTCCGGCAGGGAATGTCCACCTTCACATTTGAACATCAGCATATTCGGCATCAGCAGCACTGTTGGCACTGGTTGGCAGTGGTTGGCACATTGCTATAGCACCATACCCTGGGCCAGTGGCACAGTTAGTTTCAGTTGGCACATTGGTGCAGCAAAAACACTCTGGGCAAGGGGTACAGCTGCTAGTGGTTGGCACAATGGAACCTCAGCATGTTCTGCGTTGGCATCACTGTTTGTATTGGATGGCACTTGTTTACGTTGTGGGTCAGTGACCCGTGCTGTTTGCTGGTGGCTTCTTTTTGCGCCCCATTAATTGAGGCCAGGCAACGGGCAATTATAGGCCCTTGGATTATTCTACCCGTCATTATTATAATCATTCTATCATAATCATGCTTATTGCAAGCTTCTACATTATTAGTTGCCCTCGGCAGGCCTGCTCTGCCCTGAGCTGTGAGCCCATAACTCTCTCATGGTATGGCGTGTCGTAGTGTAGCGTAGCATAGTGTAGCGTAGCGTAGCTCATGGTGTGGCTTGGTGTGATCTGTCGTACCGTAGCATAGCGCTGCTTTGTTTGGCTCGGCAGGCCTGCTCTGCCCTGAGCTGTGAGCCCATAACTCGCTCATGGTGTGGCGTGTCGTAGCGTAGCATAGTGTAACGTAGCATAGCGTAGCTCATGGTGTGGCTTGGTGTGATCTGTCGTAGCGTAGCATAGCGCTGCTTTGTTTGGCTCGGCAGGCCTGCTCTCCCATGAGCTGTGAGCCCATAACTCGCTGATGGATTTTCTCT
>NC_085001.1:28487642-28495142 GCF_963854185.1 Sardina pilchardus
TATTAACAACTTAATATGTATTAATAATACGATTAATAATATACGTAATAACATATTCATAACTTTGATAGATGAAGATCTTTGGCGTATGAATTCCTTATGAACTCAGGTTCAGTCTTACAGGAGAGCTACACCAGGCGCGTAACTGAAGCGCTCCATTCGCGTCGCATCTACACTATAATCAATGGAAGTAGCTACACCAGACCCGACAGTGGGGCGTACGCTCGAAAAAATAGACCCGTCTTCTAAAATGGATTTTACGCTTTGTGAACGGAACACTTCAGTTACATGCCCGATGCAGCTCCCCTGTTGGGCCTCGTGTGTCATTTGAAAGCTTTGTGCTCCGATGAGGATGTGATGATGTCATAGAGGGGCAACAGTCCAAGGCTGGTTCCTCATCACCTGACCACAGTGTCCTTCAGCACCACATTAAACCCCAAACTGCTCCCCATTATGCAAGTTGGCACCTTCACCACGTGTGTGCGTGTATGTGTGTGTGTGTGTGTGTGTGTGTGTGTGTGTGTGAGAAATTGTGGATGGACATTAAGTGTGGGGCATAAATTTGGAGATAATCACTCTATTTATTCATAAGGAAGGCAGAAAGCACAGACACAAAAGCACTTTTGGCCTGAATTGCACTCTGTAAAGATGGACTGAGTTGTAGTCTGTTAAGGTGGACTGAATTGCTCTCTGTAAAGAGACTGAATTGTAGTCTGTAAAGGTGGACTGAGTTGTTGTCTGTAAAGGTGGACTGAGTTGTAGTCTGTAAAGATGGACTGAGTTGTAGTCTGTAAAGGTGGACTGAATTGCACTCTGTAAAGAGACTGAATTGTAGTCTGTAAAGGTGGACTGAGTTGTAGTCTGTAAAGGTGGACTGAGTTGTAGTCTGTAAAGGTGGACTGAGTTGTAGTCTGTAAAGGTGGACTGAGTTGTAGTCTGTAAAGATGGACTGAGTTGTAGTCTGTAAAGGTGGACTGAGTTGTCGTCTGTAAAGGCCGGCGCCCACCGGACACGACGTTCAGTGGAGTGGACTGGACGTGCAGGATTTTAGAACAGTTTTCTAATCCTGCACAGCTGATGTTTCTATTGGGCTTTGCTCCGTTAAAAACAATGGCGTTGTAAAAGTGCACTGAATTGTAGTCTGTTAAAGGAGTCCTAGAATTCAAAACCACATTCACCTTGTTCCTGTTGTATTTAGGTTGCGAGCAGTGTCCAAAGGACAACACCAAAGACTTTACCGCGTCCCCCGCCTGCTTTCGTATGCAAATTGGGAAATAGAAACAGCCGTGTTGAAATGCTCCAATCTGAACAGAGCTCAGATAACACGTAATAGGCGCCCATCCCCCTTTAGATACACCCCCTCTCATTTGCATACCTTCGATTAATAATTCTTGTTAAACTGCTCTTACGATGCTAGTATCTAGATATGTGGTCTATGGCAGAGACGTTGTAATGCTAGCGTTATTACAGCTAACTTTGGAGAGTTAATACTAAGAAATGTACTGATAGAACTTACCAATCTAACACATTCATTCTGTTGGGGAATCTGCTGCACTTCATCTTCGTCAGAACCTTCTTCTGACTCGGTTTATACATGTACGGCTGTATTCCTTATTTAAATCCATTGTTGATAGCTTTATCAAAGACTTTGGCTTTATTTACCAGCAGTAAACGTAGTTTCACTTTGCTCTAGCTTCAGACCGGTGGATTGAGCCAATCAACTTTCAGGACATATCGGCCAATAGACCAATCAGCGTGCATCTCATTTGAATATTCATGAACTTGCTGAGTGGGCGGGAAAAACAAACTGTTTCATTGCAAGGCTTATTTATGACCTTGTATTAGGCGATCTAGCAGTGCTCCTGGGGCGTTTTCAGCCCCACAAATTTACATATGACATTATTTAGGCTCAAAGATCAATTTGTAATGGTCAAAAAATGCGTTCTATGACTCCTTTAAGGTGGACTGAATTGTAGTCTGTTAAGGTGGACTGAATTGTATTCTGTTAAGGTGGACTGAATTGTAAAGATTGTTTTGGTCTCTGTTGTTTCCTAGCAGTAGATGAGGACCAATCAGAGGAGACTGCAAATGACCTGAGCCGGCCCCTCGGGTCTTACTCCTCCCCCCAAAGGCCGCTATTGGGCGACGGCCGCTCGTCCTCCAGCCCGGGCCCGCCCCCCGTGGACGGCAACTCCTCGTCGTCCTCGTCGGCCCACGACCTCTCGCGACCTTTCTCCGTGTCGCCGTTCTCCAGCGAGAAGCTGTCCGGCGAGCAGCTCCTGCAGCGCCAGCTGCTGTCTCCGCTCCTGAAGAAAGAGGGCGCCGCCGCGTCCTCCCTCGCGCCCACACACACGCCCTCACACACACACACGCCCTCACACACACACGCGCCCTCACACACACACACGCCCCTCATGGCCTTCCCCTCCGCGCTCTACGCCGCCAAAGCCGCCCTCATGTCTGCAGCCAATCAGGCGTCGGTGGGGGCGGGGACGGGTCCCGGCGAGACGGGCGTGCCCAGCGACCAATCAGAGAGCGGGAACTCGAGCGCGGGCGGGACGACGGAGGACGACCAGCTGGAGACGTCGGAGATCGCCTACCAGGTGAAGGAGCAGCTCCTGAAGCACAACATCGGGCAGCGCGTGTTCGGACACTACGTGCTGGGCCTGTCGCAGGGCTCGGTCAGCGAGATCCTGGCCCGGCCCAAGCCCTGGAGGAAGCTGACCGTCAAGGGCAAGGAGCCCTTCATCAAGATGAAGCACTTCCTGTCCGACGAGCAGAACATCCTGGCGCTGAGGACCATCCAGGTCCGGCAGAGAGGTGAGTGGGCGGCCCGACGGCCCGACGAGCGTCTCCAACATCTCAGCAGCCGGGGAGTCCGGACGGACCCAGGTCCACTGGGCTGGTGCCGGTTGAGCTCCGGATCCTTTTCATCCACGGGCTCAGAGGCCCAGTTCAGCTCAGCCCTGGCACCAGCTTCCTCTCTCTCTCTCTCTCTCTCTCTCTCTCTCTCTCTCTCTCTCTCTCTCTCTCTCGTGTTTGTTGTGATTCTTTCAACTTTGTTTTCTCGGTGCGGTTCTGCGTCTTTGAACGCCGTGCCGCTCGAACGCGGCAGCCTCTCCACACACACACACACACACACACACACACACACACACACAGCTTCCTCTCCACACATGCCAACTTCTCAAAGACTGCCATTGATCTAGCAGTCAAATGGCAAAGCCTTGGAACTGTTCTCTGATCAAGCAGCCCACTCACCTCACCCCTCCTCTCTCTCTCTCCCTCCTTCTCTCCCTCTCTCTCTCTCTCTCCTTTTCTCTCCTTTCTCTCTCTCTCTTCTTCTCTTCATCTATCTCCTCTTCTCTCTCTCCCTCTCTCTCCTTTCTCCATCTCTCTCTCCTTCTCTCCCTCTCTTCCCCTCTCTCTCTTCTCTCTCCTTCTCTCCTTCTCTCTCTCTCCATCTCTCTACCCCCCCCCTCTCTCTCTCTCTCTCTCTCTCTTTCCTTGGTAGGGAGTATAACTCCTCGTATCCGAACTCCTGAAACTGGGTCAGACGAGGCCATCAAGAACATTCTGGAACAGGCCAAGAAGGAGATCCAGTCTCAAAGAGGAGGTGGGTGTGCCTGTGTGTGTGTGTGATTGTGCGTGTGTGTGTGTGTGTGTGTGTGTGTGTGTGTGTGCTTCTGAGTGTGTGTGTGTGTGTGTGTGTGTGTGTTTCTGTTTGTATTTCTGTGTGTGTGTGTGTGTGTGTGTGTGTGTGTGTGTGTGTGTGTGTGTGTGTGTGTGTACATAAGTTTGTCTGTGTGTCTACAAATGTTTGTCTGTCTGTGTGTCAGTGTGTGTGTGTGTGCGTGTGTGTGTGTGTGTGTGTATGTGTGTATGTGTGTTTGTGCGCGTGTGTGTATGTGTTTGTGTGTGTGTGTGTGTGTGTGTGTGAGCAGCTTCTGTCCGGTACTCCTGCTGAGAGAGTATCAGCGCTGAGAGAGACGGCTGTTTCCCCCTCAGCTTGCGTCCCTGTGTGCTGAGAGCGTGCTGTATGCTGTATCTGCTCTATGGTGATGAGAGGCTAATCGCTAACGTCTGTGGGTTATGCTGAGCAGTAATTACTCGCCATCGCCGCTCATTAATTCATTCATGATGAATCACTTCATTTAAAAAGCCTATCAGAAAACTGGATTTTTGAAATTCAGTTAATTGCTGTGAATCCTTCTTTTTTAAGGAAGGTACGTATGCAGTGTGAGTCCCTGGAGGGTTGGTAAAGGTCTGTCACCCCTTGTTTTTCATGCAGATTTGTACACAAGTGCATGTTGTATATCTGAACATTATTTGGTGCTGATATAGCACTAGCGGTCGTGTAGGTTTTGTCAAAGTTTTTGTTTTCCAAAAGCTGAAACTTGGTGGGCGTGTAGTCCCACTTGGCAGATAAGGAATATTACCCTCTGGTGCATCCTGCTTTTGTCTGTTGTTGCAGTTTTAGTGAAGTACTGTGCACAGGTCTATACAGACACACACTTACACACACTTACACACACACACACACACACACACACACACATATACAGGTGTGTGTGTCTGTGCATGTACAGTATGTGTATATCCATGATCGATACGTTTGTGTGTGTGTGTGTGTGTGTGTATAAATGTATTTATAAGTGCTTATCCATGATTATTAAGTTTTTGTCTGTCTGTTTCTCTGTGTGTGTGCGTGTGTGTGTGTGTGCGTGTGTGTGTGCAGGCGACGGCAAGTCTCTGGCGGGCGGCGGGTCGGGCCGCAGCAGCAGCGGTGGCGTGGGCGGCGGCTCGGACGAGACCATCAAGGGCATCCTGGAGCAGGCGCGGCGCGAGATGCAGGCGCAGCAGCAGGCCCTGCTGGAGATGGAGGCCTGCGGACGCACCTCCTCCTCCACCACCTCCTCCTCCATCTCCGCCTCCTCCTCCTCCACCGCCGCCGAGCGCCTCGGACTCGGCCTCGGCCTCGGCCTCCAGGACGTCGCCGCGGTCAAGGCCCTGCAGGGCCCGGGGCCGGCCGCCGCCTACGTCAAGCAGGAGGAGGGTGGCATGGTGCCCGTGTGCGTGGCTGGCAGTGCCATCGGATGCCCGCAGACGCCGCTGAGCGTGCTGTCGCCCGCCGCCTTTGTGCAGAACATCATCCGCAAGGTATTCCATTAGAATATTTACATTTAGGGGGAGTATTTGTATTTGATACTTATTTTACGCTACTAGAGCAGAGCCCGTAGATGTGCCATGTTTTGTTCGTGTAACATGAAATTTGCCACTGCACACACTCGTGCCATTAGGATGACACCCACCAAATTTGAGAGCAGTCGGATGAGTGGTTCAAGAGTTATGCGTGGAACAGACAGACAGACAGAGTGACTCACAGACAGACGTTCCTTGCATTAATAGGTAGATTTTTATATATTTTTTTAAGTACAACAGTCATCTCAGTGTCCAGGTGGATATGTATGTGTGTGTATGAATGATGTTTGATATAGGCTACGTGCAGGAAAGGCTCTCTGTACGCTCGTGTGTTTCCGATGGAGCCAGGTATGTTTGAGCCTGCCGCTATTGGTAATGCAATTAGTGTCTACACGGACCCGGTTGGATGCTGCACCTGGGACGTTACGACAAAGAAAGATTTATATGTGTTGAAATTGTTATTATTAGTAGAACAAGGTATTCAGTGTCAGAGTGGAAGATTTAACGAGCATAATATAACAGAAGATGCCGTTACAACAGTTTAATTTCCACCGGAAATAAATGAGTGTACAGGAAGAGCCTTTTGTGCACCTAGGCTATTGTCTGGATCTTGATGGAGAAGCTTTTTCGTTTTTTTTACCTTGGTGATGAACAGAATGACAATAAATCTGAATCTGAATCTGAATCTGAATCTGAAAGGTCAAGTCGGAGATCGGTGAGGCCGGCTCGTACTTCGACCAGCACTGGTCCGCAGAGCGAGGAGGAGGAGCAGGAGGAGGAGGAGGAGGAGCAGGAGGAGGAGTGGGGATCATGGGCGCCATCTCGCGACCTTTCACCTCCGCATCGCCCGCTGTGTCCTCCTCCTCGTCCTCTGGCCACGGCCCCGTGCCACGCACCTGGCCTCGCTCGGAGAACGGCGAAGGCCCGCCGACCGGCGACGACACGTCTGGAGCGGAGGAGGACATCGTAGGAGGAGGAGGAGGAGGAGGAGGAGGAGGAGGAGGAGGGGGGGGAGTCCAGGTGGGGGCAGGGACGCCCCGTCCCGTGGAGGTGAAGGTGGAGCCGGAGGCCTCGTCGGCGGGCGAGGGTTCGTGTCCGAGCCGCGCGCCCTACTACCCGGCGTACATCCCGCGCACGCTCAAGCCCACCGTGCCGCCGCTCACGCCCGAGCAGTACGAGATGTACATGTACCGCGAGGTGGACACGCTGGAGCTCACGCGCCAGGTCAAGGAGAAGCTGGCCAAGAATGGCATCTGCCAGCGCATCTTCGGAGAGAAGGTGAGACGGACAGCTCCTCCAGAAGCAACTCTAACATGGTGCTGCGCTGCAAAAACTGATTATCTAATCAAATCTAACAAGTGTTATTAATCTCATATCAAGATGAAAACATCTAGTTGCTATTGTTTTCAGTATAAAAAGTCTTACCTTGCACTTCCTCGTAAAATCATTGGACCTAAACTAAGAATAGTTTGACTTCTTTTAAGACGTCTCATCCAGAAAACAAGCCAGTTTGTCTGCACGTGCGTTAATCAAATTTGCCCTAAAAACAAGCAAATTTGTCTACCAGTGCGTTGAGTAAATTTGTCTTGTTCAGACTTCTTAAAAGGAGTCAAAGTCTTCTTAAATGAAGTCAAAATGATCTTTCGAGAGAACACTAGGTAAGTCTCTTCATTCTTAAAGGGATATTCCACAATTTTTTGGACATTTTCCACTTCCCCTTGAGCGAAACAATTGATATTTACCTTTTTCTTGTTCATCCAGCCATTCTGTGAGTCTGGCGATACAACTTTTAGCTTCAGCCTATAGAACATTGAAACGGATTTGACCAGTAGCATCTCGCCTGCTAGCATCATCATAATTTTCCCATTTGAAACGTGTCTCTTCTCAAGTTAGAAAGTGCAGTAAGACCAACTGAAAATGAAACCTGGCATTTTTCTAGGCTGATTTGACATGGAACTACACTTTCATCTGGCATAATAATCAAGGCAAGTTGCAAACATACCATGGGCGCAGTGATATCACGCAGCATCTTAAAAATAGTCCCCATAGACAACAAGCAGTAGTAGTCCCTAATATCACTGCTCCTACCTTCCGTTGTTTTTAATCAGAATCCTATGTCTGTTTATTAGTCAGATTAGTTAAGTTTAGTATAGTTTATTAGTCAAGACATTTTACAAATATTTGCGATAAATCATTCAATAGTCGAGCTAGAGACAAAAGGTGCCCATCCTGACCATCAGTTATCTTGTAACTAATAAGCCAGAGTGGATACGGCCCGGTTGTCAGCATCAGTCGTCT
>NC_085001.1:28502642-28515142 GCF_963854185.1 Sardina pilchardus
CGTGAGCTTCAAGGCGGCGTCGGAGCCGTGCCGCAGCAGCCTGGAGGTGTCGCTCAACTCCCCCTCGGCCGCTTCCTCCCCGGGCCTCATGCTGTCCGTCTCCCCGGTGCCCTCCTCGTCCGCCCCCATCTCGCCGGCCAACCACGGCATGGACGCCCCCTCGGCGCCCGGCTACGGGCCGGACCCCCCCACCCCGCACAACCCCAAGCTCAACAAGAGCACGCAGAGGCGCAACGAGAAGATGGCCAACCTGAACAACATCATCCACCGGCTGGAGAGGGCTGCCAACCGCGAGGAGAGCCTGGAGTGGGAGTTCTAGAGCGTGACCTTCTCTCTCTCTCTCTCGCCCTCTGAGTGTGTGTGAGTGTGTTTGTTTGTGTGTGTGTGTGTGTGTGTGTGTTTGTGTGTGTGTGAGTCAGAACCCTTGCACATGTTCACCCCAAGACTCTGAAAGAGAACCATTATAGAGTCACCTCAAGACTCTGAAAAAAATCACTTTCTGGAGTCACCTCAAGACTCTGAAAGAGAACCTTCTGGAGTCACCTCAAGACTCTGAAAGAGAACCTTCTAGAGTCACCTCAAGATTCTGAAAGAGAACCTTCTGGAGTCACCTCAAGACTCTGAAAGAGAACCTTGTTGGATCACCCCAAGGCTCTAAAAGAGAACTTTCCAGAGCCACCTGAAGACTCTGAAAGAGATCCCTCTGGAGTCACCCCAAGACTCTGCTGGAGAACTTTCCGGAAGCTCTGGAAGATGCCCCGCCCCCCCAACTTGGACCCCATGGTCCTCTGCACTGACCAGTCCCTCAAAGGGAACGACAACCTACAACACTTAACACTGATGACACCCCTCCGGAAAAAACACATACACTCACAGACACACACAAACACACGCGCATGCACACACACAAAGACTCACAGTCACACACACACACATATACACATTTCTAAACGTCTTTTAGGTATTTTGATAAAGCATCCTCTTTGAATTTTATGTAACAGCACGTGCTGTTGTGTTTTAAACAAAAGAGACATAACGAGATCAAGAGGAACTCTGAGGTGAAGACTTGCAGCTATGGTGTCATGAAATGCACACTGAAGTCCTATAGATTGCCACTGGGTGAGATTATTTAAAAAAAGACCGCTGTCTTAAGCCATTTAAAAAAGCACTATACTTATTTAAAATGAGACACTGACCAAATTTGCTACTTTTTGAATAGCAATTTTTCTGATTTTGTCTGTAAGACGGGACAGTAAAAAGATGAGCAACTTATGAAAAAAAAAAACATGACATGACTAAGGGATAGTCCTGAAAAGACTCTAAAATAGTGAACACATCGTATGTACTTAGTTTCTTGGTGATATGTTTTGGAACATTTGTTACACAGACGTATAATATGTGGTTGTACGTGTTGTAGAATTGTCTGCAATAGCCTTCTCCGAACAAGATGTAGCATGGAACTGAAATACCCCCCTCCTCTCCTCCCTAGTTAGTCACATGTGATATACTTGAGCTTAAAAAAAGAGAAAAAGTTGAAAAATCTGCAAAAAATAAGAAGAAATGGAAATGTTTAAACCTTGTTAATTGTAGGATATTTTAGTGAACACGTTCTTTCTTTCCTTTCTTCCTTCCTTTCCTTTTAATAATACTTAGAGGTTTACATTAGGGGCCGTGTGCATGGGTGTGAGAGAGAGAATGTGTGTGTGTGTGTGTGTGTGTGGGTGTGTGTGTGTAAAAGTGTGTGCTGTGAGAGTGTGTGTGTGTGTGTGTGTGTGTGTGTGTGTGTGTGTGTGTGTGTGTGCGTACGTGCGTGCCCAGCAGTATAGTGAGGCTTTCACTACACCTGAGCACCGTTTACTCGTCCTCAATAATTCATTCCGGTGTGTTACCTCGTCTCTCCTGTGAAGGCCTGGCCCCCAGGCCACGGCGGCCATTACTGCTCCCGCTCTACATGCACATCACAGACTCCCTCCCTCGCCAGGTTCTCTCTCTCACACACACACACACACCTCTGCCAGGCCCCACCCCACTTACACACACACACACGCCTCCGCAAGGTCTCCCAAACCACACACACACACACACACACACACACCTCCCCTCTCGGCCCACAGCACTGCATCAATAATGGAGGGTGCGTTTACAGCATGCCTCAGAGCCTGAAGCAGCCGACACACCACACATGTCCAATGGGCAGCGTGCGTACGCAGCTGCTAGATTTGTTTCCCCTTTTTAACATCATCTTTTCTCAATGGATTACAACTACACACACACACACACACACACACATACAGTAATAGACACACACATGTGGCCTGGCCCTGATTTAGTGGATGAGAGTTACATAGCATGACTGCTGTCTGATCTGATGGTTGATCGTGCAGGTCGTACAGTATACTCCACACACACACACCCCAACATAGCCCTAAGTGGCACAGAGTCAGAGCCCAGAGTCAGTTTCAGCTGGGGGAGAGAGAGGGAGACTGTTGTGAGAGCCTGTATGGAGTTTAAACTTGAAGTCTAAAATCTGAATGGTGCCCAGTTTCAGGTGTCCTGAAAGAACAGTCAAAGTGGGGACTTGGGCTTTTGACTGTTTTAAATTGACTTAAATTGACACTTATATCCTGACATTGTTTGGTCAAAGTCCCAAAGAAGTAGCACTTAATTAATATAATTTGGTACTGTTGTTCATCCCCATTACATATATACTGACCACTGACCATCATCTTATAACATGGTCAACGTCTCCAGGATAATGGATTCATAATAGTGATTCAATTGCTAGACTGAAACTGCTGGACCAAACCTGAAAAGGAGATGAAGTTGTTATTGAAGTTTCCTCCATGCATGAACCATATCTTAACCGGCAGGCATGGACTGCTCTTAGCTAATGCCGTCACTGAACTGAATTAAGCTGGGAAGGTTGTCAGGGTGTTTCGCTGCTGGCCACCACAAATGCTTTTGTTTTTGTTTTTTATTTGTATTTTGTCATACTGGCATTTCTACTACTGTGTGTTGTTTCTTCCGTTTTTATACTCTGGTTAACAAGATTTATAGATCTACAATACCTCGTAAGAGAACTACGCAGATAGCAGTTGACTATGATGTGGATCTGGCCTGGGTTTGGCACATATCTGGCCTTGGTCTGGCCCAGATCCGGCTTGCATACGGCCCCGTTGTGGCCAGCACCAAGCTCAGTCAGCTGCTATCAGGGTATTTACAGCACTTAAAAACCTGGCGTAATCAAGCAAATTTCCAGTAAATTAACTTTAGTGTTCCACAAGTCTTTGCCTTTTGATGTATTGTTAAAGGTGGTAGTACAAACTTGCACTTGTTTTAATAGTACAATACAAAGGATTGGAATTATATATGTATAGTTATATGAATATTACACATTTACTGAAAATAATAATGATGATATCTTAGGTTCTTGACACTTGTGTGCTGATTATTGAAATAGAGTGTACAGATATATTAACCAAACTCACAAGCCAGTTATGGTCTGGCAGGCTCGCCCACCTTTTAGAACTTCTCTCAGGGTAGTCTTGCTTCTAAGCTTTACTGAACAGGTCAGGTTGCATCACTGGTAAAGTTCGCCAAACATAAAACACCATTTCGAGTCTCGCTGAGCTGCCTCTCGTTTGGCAGCTCAGACTTACTGGACATTGCTCATTCGTATACGAGTATTTCTCAGTGAACATGTAATCAAAATGACCACATGCATTTTGTGAGCATTGAATGATTCTATGTCTTTGTTTATATGATTGAATTCCAAATGGTCTTGAATAAAAGAGCACTGCAAGCAGGAAGACAGGCAGTATACCCTATAGACAGACTAACCGAGTATGCTTTTGAGATGAACAAGACATGACCACTAATGTTTCCAGTGCGGTACACCTCCATATCGGAGAAAGAAGACATTTTTGTTTATATCACAAACACAGATGGCACTGCCAAGGGTGGCTCGAGTAACGAAACAATTTTAGATGTGTATTATACCTTTGAAGAGAAAAACACTGTTGTGAAACCACAGACATTTCTTGAAAATGTTGCATTCACACTTTAGGCACAGATTTGTGTGTATGTAGGGTACTGTATGTTCTTTTTTTTTCCATTTAGGAACTGGGGTCAAGTATTTATCCGAACACAACTTTTCATTCATTCGTTTGTTTGTTTGTTGGTTTCTTTGTTTGTTTTTCTCAACAGAGATCTTAAAAAGAAATAATAATAAAAAAAAATGTCTCAAAGACTATGTTTATGAGAAGAGATCTGCTAATTTGACTTCACAGGCTCTTCTCACAGAGCGGTCACTTCACTGGATTTCTACGGAACGAGGAGATCTTGTCGTCACACGATGTGCATAAACCAATGGAACTCTTTCACTGTTTCTCACCCGTCTCACTGCTTGTGTTGGTGGTCTTTGTGACATTAATTTTTATTCAAGTCAGTGGTCCTCAATAAAGTTTTTTTTCTCTTATGTAGGCTACCATATGCGTTGTTTATATATTCATTTGTATGGAACTTAAAGGCGGACATCTCAGGCAGAGGTGGATCCCAGGGTCCAGCTTCAGAAAGTGAAAGTCCTTCCACATAGCTGTGCCAACCATTCATTTAAACCAGCTGATTCTAATTAGCACAACTCTTCAGCTAAGTAGAGCAGCTACGTAGTGCGATCACCTGTGTTAAGTGCACAGGAAAAGCCAATACATGGTTGGATTTTTACCTCCGCCAAGGAGGTTATGTTTTCATCAGGGTTTGTTTGTCTGTCTATCTGTCTGTTAGCAAGAGAACTCAAAAAGTAATGGATGGATTTCGCTGAAATTTCCAAGGAAGAAATGAGAGTGATCCGTATCACTGTCGGGATTTCAGAGGCGTTTATGTTTTTTTGCTTAGCGGTGTCATGGCATGGTATAGCCACATGGTGGCGATCTGAATAGTTTAGGTTCAAATGTATGGCAACCTAGGAAGAACAATACAGGCGGAGGTCTCTGCTCTCTGAGTGCTTTTCTAGTTACTGTCTGAAGCTGGAAATTTCCACCTCTGCTCCGGGGTTCAGAAAGTAAAGTGTAGTCTTGCAAGTACCGTATTTGATCCAACCATTCAGTAAACCAGCACATCCTAATTGGCAGCCAGGTACTGTAGATCCAATAATTAGTGATATCACATGTGTTAAGTGCACAGGTAGAAAGCATATATATGGCAGGACTTTTACTTAATGGAACTAGGATGTCCGCCTCTGGAATTTGCATACATCTTTGTGAAGATGGCCGGGGGTGCAGAGTGGAGATGGAAGGGTTAAGCTCTTCTCTCGCCCTCTTTGGTCAGGATCTCAGTGTGTTTTTTTTCCCCTACAGGCTGGAATTCCTTGCATGTCTCAGATGTTGGTGAGATATGTAAGAGATAGACACACACAGAGACACACACACACACACACACACAGCTTTACAGTCACCTGATCTCTCCCACCCACCTTATGACAAAAGACTGCTGCTCCATTCAGCCTATCTGATGTGGTATTATGGGATACCTTGCATCACTTCCTCATTGGATCTGCATGTCCTCCTGTCCGGTTCCCATGACGGCATTATTACTTTGAGAAACTGTAGATGCACTATGTTTGATCAAGTAATGAAAATAACTGAAATGATATGTTGACCAAGAACCGAATTCTCTGGACATTATGGTTTGTTTCACTGCACTTGTCATGGCTACCGTGAGCTAGGTAGTCATGACATATGGGGCGTGACAACTGCATATCATGATGATGACTAACATGAAGAGTGACCGAAAAGAGAGGATGGAGGTGTGCTCTGGCGATGTTGATAGTGCATGCATTCTAAAGACACATCATTGCCCATGCCTGTCCCATCATCATTCTGTGAGTACAAGTGATGCAATTCCCTGATGATTCACCTAACTTATAATACTGCAAATGTCAGAACACTTCAAACTTTGCTTTCAAAGCTCAAATAAATACAGTATTACATTTATTTTAATCACATGTACTGTAGCATACCAGGCCATCATTGAATAGCCTACATTAGGCCTACTGAATAAGACCCTTATGTTTCTGTTCCTTCATACCTCTCAGCCATGGCATAGCCTTAAACAGTGCAACATTATAGCCTATCATATTAAAATGAACACACAGGCCTGTTTTGTCCACATTTTAGTCTTCTTGAATAGTTTAGGTTTTCTTGAAAATGTTCTGAAGTTTTGAGTTTGACCCTTTGTTCCTCTTCCCATGTAACATGATATGATACACATTATAATGGTCTTCTTGCTACATGATTCTAATTATGCCCACAGAGGAACATGCATTCCCCCTTAATTTATGATATTAAAATATCTACCCCTCCCCCATCAAGAGGCAAACACCAAACGTGGTTACGTAACATTCTGTCATTACGTGTCTACGTCTGGTCTACGTCCATGCAGTCTGTGGTTGAAACGCGGCGATGACGGGCAGAGTCTACGGTGGGACGGACTAGGACTGCAAATGGATCTGAATATCTGTTTGTGTCGCTTATTTGCCGTTTATTTAAAGCCGGATGCAAGAATACTCCATCCCCTGCATGTTCGTTTTCTTCTAGAGCTTCTTTTAAGGTTTGTACTGCTAGAGTTCTTGCTTTGCTGTATTGGCGCGACTCAGGCCTGTGCTTAGGGGTCCGCCCTCTATCGCATAACAACAACAAAAACACAACCTACTCCGTTAGCCCGCTAGTTAGCTGTAGTATCAGAGCAGGCCCGCTCCAGAGAGGAGGTGGGAGAACCGGGGGAAGAAGAGGAAGCTACCGACAAACACTGCAGATATTCTTGTAAGTTAGTGCTGGAGGTATATTCTCACGATAGTTGTCACGGCTGCCTAATTTACCCCTTGCTACTGAACATCAACAAAGCTAGAGGAATTGCACCGTATACAGTTAGCTGATGTTAGCCAGCTAGCTGGAAACGCTGAACAGTTTGCTCTAACGTTTCACGATATTGTATGTGCTATCATAGTGTTGACAGCTATCGCTGGGTTAGGGCGAAATCGAACTGTTCAAAACATACGTTAGGTTAAATGACTTGCACAGCTTGTGGGGTGTCATATGTTGTTTTTGAAACAGTAAGAGGCTAAAGGTTATGATTCAGGACATTTTTGACATGTAACGTTATGGCATTTGTATGTGGCTACTAGCTTATCAGATAAGTTATCCAGTTAGCTTGAACTGTCGCCCAGTCAGCTGGCAAGAATCCGCTAGCTGGCTAGCTATCGAGTTAGCTCTCTGTATTTACTAATATGAATGAACTTTTGAAATCGACCTGCAAGCTTGCTGTCAAAAACAGGACACTGTCCGCGATGATTTATTTTGACGTGTGTTACAAACAGTGACATCGTTGTTACCAAAACAGCTGAGAAATGTTGCACTAGCCACCAATAGCCTTAACCGTAGTGTTTTGCTTGTTTGGTAGCAGTGCAACCAGAGCCGACTAGTAAACATTAGCTTCCCGATACGTTGCAAGCTCGATTGGAGCTTGATTGCGTGGAACTCACAAAGTATGTCATTATCATGTTTATTATCACTACTTCGCTTGTTAGAGTGCAGTTAATATTGACCGTTCATAGACCTTCAGCTCAAAACATTTATTGTAACGTTATTCTTCTCATTAACACAATGTAAACAGACCGTCTGCGCTGCCATCTCATAGCCTACAGCCCATACCATCCTTATGGTCAGGACTCAAAATGCAGTAACAAGCGTGTCGAACTAGATGCTGAGTTGTGCAGTCACAGAAAGTCACATGCCACCACGATTTACTGCATGAAATGCTTATATTTAATTCCACTGTGGCTTTGTTGCACCATGCTGAAATGCTAGTCACAAGGAAAGCATTCAGCTCTTTATAAGTTAAAATTCAACAGTGCGGTCATGCCAAAGCGGTATGTACTTGTCCCAGTAAGAGAGGCCACATAAGGTAACCTTGTTTGCAGGGAAGGCAGGCAGGCATGGGTGCATCCATGCGCACACAGGGTATTGAAATGCTCTCAGATTGAGCTGCCTGAGCTGTGAGAGCAAAGTGACTGCTAGCCATTTGTCTGGTATTTTGTTTTTAGGTCTGGTTTGGTTTTCAGTGGCAGATTTTGGCAGGCAGAGACAGGCTGCCGTGCAGGCGAGGCAGGTCTGAGGCAGGAAGGCACAGACTGACCCTCTGTCATTATGAGAGGGATACCTGAGTGCCCGAGGCCGACTGGATGGTTTCCACTCCTTCACAAATGAAGCCATTGCTCCCACTGTAAACCGAGTGTTTTGGGGGAAAGTCTATCTCTCTGTCCGTGCACAGAGGAAGTCTGTTGTTGTTTGTTTGCTTTTTTTGGTTTGATTGTTTTGCTGTTGCCAGCATCAGACTCCCTGTGAACAGAGGCTGGTTTGTAATGATCACCCTAGCACTATTCTCAAACCCGGCACACAACATGGAATTCAGTTATTTCCAGCTACAATATTTTCATTTACCAAAGTCTGTGGTTTAGTGACAAAGCTGGGTACATTAATGCAGAGTAAGTTGTAAACCTCCGAATAGAGGAGCCTTATAGCTTTGTTCTATCGGCAGAAAAAAGCCACAAGAATCATCTGTTAAACCTCTTAAGGCACGAACGATAACCACACTAACTGTAACTGAAAGTGAAAGTGACTATACGTCCTTCATGCCGTTACTGGTATAAACGTAAGGCCTCGATTATGTGTGGACATTACGTATAAATGCCATGTATGTGGGCGCCATTTATATTAGCTAGAGCTATACTTTTTTTTTGATGTTCTCGTTATAGTATAGCCCTTGACTCTGAGTTAGCCTACAGAGGGTTGTGACTGAACCACATCCTGGAGGGAACCCCCTTCTGATTGTCATTGAGAATACGAGCATTTTGGTCCTGTAGGCTGAGCAGCCAGCCAGCAGTGTTGGCTTGCCTGGCATCATGAGTGCTGACGAGGTGTTAAGATGCTTAACCTGCTGCCAGCATGCTGGAATGGGCCTCTGTACACACTGGGGCATCCGGTCACGAGTTCTGCTCTGATAAACACACACACACACACTATGCACACACACAAACACACACACACACACACACACACACACACACACACACACACACACACACACACACACACGGTGTGTACAAGCGCTCGGGTGTGAGTTCCAGATACGCCTTATCAGTTGTCGCCAGAAGACACTAGCTTTTCTGCAAGAGAGTGTGTGTTGATGGTGCAAGGATTCCCTTGCGTGCACAGCGATGAGCTGCCTGCACATCTCAAGTAGGGAAGTCAGGCTGCTTTCTTCTGCTTCTCTGCCCTAAGGACCTGGAACCTGACTTCTTATGGGCAGATAAACTGGCATGTCTAAGACCTCCCGCTTTTAACTGGAGGCCATACTGAAGGCAGCTCCACTCTCCTCTTTGTCACAGGGACTGACAAGACTGACAAGGGTCTGGCAAAAAATGTTTGATTGCTTCAGACACACACACACACACACACACACACACACACACACACACACACACACTTTCAAACATGGATGGAGAGACAGCTGCCAGTCAGCCAGTGATGGAGAGATGGGGAGAGATAGAAAGCGATAGAGAGAGAGAGAATCATTAACAGTAATCTCAGGCATGAAGTTGCATGGAGAGAGAGAATGAGGAAGCACTAAAGTTCGGCGTGCAAGACATGAGGAAGTGCCAGGCCTGATATACTGGACAGTGTTGCTGATGCCTGTCTGCCCAGTGGCAGTACTACGGATGCCCATCTCCCCAGTGACAGGGCAATCTGATAGCACTGATGCGTGCCGTGATACCGCCCTCATACCCAGCTGTCAATCACATGTCTCAACATTCTACTGTCTGTCTTCAAGAATCCTTCATTCTGTAATGACAGGATCCTAGTGATATGAGGAGTGTGAGTGTTTGCAGTAATGGGTGTGTGTCAAGGGTGTTGCTGAATGCTCAGAGTGTCTGTGCTAGCGTTAAGCAGCAAAAGTGCTGCTCAGTTACCTGATGACTGTGCAGTTTGACCCCCTACACACACACACACACACACACACACACACACACACACACACACACACACGGCTGAGGTCTGCGGCCCTTGCCCATAGGTGCGTAGCTGTGGCGGGCTAGTCTCCCGTGTCTGTGTGCCAGGGTCGCCCTGCCAGGCTATATTTGCCAGGGCACTGAAAAGGGGCATTGAGAATGGGAATGGGAACGTTATGCAATGCCGTGGATTGCAGAGTGATGCTGGAATGCTGTGTCTCTTCTTTTTTTTATTCAATCAGCTCTTTTGTCTCTACACCCCCCCTCCATCCTCCAACAGAATTCAATGTCATAACCCAGAGTGAGACGTTTCCAAACAGGAAGTTAAACAAGGACGTCGCCGTCTTGAGCTTCTCTGCCCTTCCAGTGGGTGAGTTTCAGCAGCAGCAGGGCTGCGCTGCACTGCACACACACACACACACACACACACACACACACACACACACACACACACTCACACACACACACAGACACACACACTCTTGAGGTGGAGGAACTTCACTTCACCTCACTTCCTCCTCACAGGATCGTATAAACACACACTTAAACACCCCAGTAAACAGTCTTCCCATGCTAATGCCTGATATGCAGCTTCCAAGTGATAACATTCAACTTTCAATGCTAATATATCATTTTCAGCCTTCTCATGCTAATCTATATATAATATTCAGCTATTCCAGTGCTAATGTAGATATAATATTCAGCTTGGTAACGCTCTAAAACGGGATATAACCCATCTCCTAGCTGAACAGAAATGACAGCGTTGGAGCTGTAAGAGGAAACACGGCCTCTTAATGAATTGAAATTACAGAGGAAGGAAAATAAGGACTCGTTCCCAGTGGTGTAGCTGAGTTGTTTAGATCTGTTCTTCCCCCTCGTGATGTCTACACACACACACACACACACACACACATACACACACACACACACACACACACACGCACACACACACACACACACACACACACACACACACACACACACACACACAGAGCACTGCCAGAGGTTTCAGCGGTGCTGAATGAGCTCGGTGCCATATTGCCGTGCGTAAGCAAACCTTTCACAGGGGGAATCTGCTGGATCACACCTGGGAACTCGGCCTAACACAACCTCTCTGTCTCTGTCTCTCTCTTTGTTCTCTCTCTCTTTCTCTCTTCCTCCATCTCTCCATCTTTCCTCAGACTGAGCCTGTGATTGAGTGAGAAGAAAGGAAACGATTGGCTGGAAGAGAGCCAGACTCCTTCACTGGGGCTATGGTAAATCATCTCTCTCTCTCTCTCTCTCTCTCTCTCTCTCTCTCTCTCTCTCTCTCTCTCTCTCTCTCTCTCTCTCTCTCTCCCTCCCTCTTTTCCTCTCCATGCCATGTTATCCCTTTTCTCAGACTGTGTGTGTTTTGTTTGTGTGTTGTCTGTGACATGCGCATATGCGTGTGTGCAATGTGTTTCTGTGAGATTAGCGTGTGTGTGTGTGTGTTTGTATTGTATCTCCCTGTGTGTGTGTGTGTGTGTGTGTATGTGTGTGTGTATGTGTGTGTGTACGTGTGTGCGTTTGGGTCACTGCTGGTCCAAAAACAGTGGCATTTCTGAATAATGCTGAGCCTGTGCATTGATGGCAGGGCCTTTTTTAGTGAGGCCAGCATGCTGGTGTTGAGACAGACAGACCGACCGACCAGCTGGACAGAGTGACCGCTCAGGATCACAGCCTCACTGCAGCCTCAGTGAGAATTACTCTCCACTGTCAGGGACACACACGCACACACACAAACACTCATGGGCATGAATGTGACCTGTGTGTGTGTGTGTGTGTGTGTGTGTTTGAGGGTGGACAGATGGATGAGTGGGTATTTGCAGTGCCTAGCAGTGTATTTGTGGGTGGGTGTGGACTGCGGAGGGATGTCCGTGGGTTAGTGCAGTGTGTGTGTGTTTGTGTGTTTGTGGGTGTGTGTACGTCACAGCGGGGACTATCTCCATCTCCGCATGTAGCGATTGGTCGGCTGGTGCCACCACCCTCTGTGTGTCTGTTTGTATACAGGGGCGTGAAAGAGTGGCTCTGTCTCACTCTTCTAACTGTGTGTGTGTGTGTGTGTGTGTGTGTACATGTAAGCATTAATTAAACACTCCGCTCACATAACTCACCAACATGGCAGCTGATTCTGTGTCAAATCAACCAGATCAGGGCTATGAGTAGACCCAGGCCAGATTAGGGCTAGATCAGGCCTAGACCCAGGTCAGACAGGGCTATAAGCGGGCTAAAATCCAGTCTAAATCGGGGCTGTAAGTGGGCTAAGACCCAGGCTAAATCAGGACTCTAAGCAGGCTAAGATCCTGGCTAAATTAGGGCTAGATCAGGCTAAAACTCAGGCCAGACAGGACTATAAGCGGGCTAAAATCCAGGCTAAATCAGGGCTGTAAGTGGGCTAAGATCCAGGATAAATTAG
>NC_085001.1:28522642-28527642 GCF_963854185.1 Sardina pilchardus
GCTAACACTGGTGTTCGAGGTTCGAGTGTATGTGTGTGTGTGTGTGTGTGTGTGTATGTGTATGTGGGGTGGGGATTCTGGTGCTTGCTGAGTCTGGGGTCTGACTGAGGCTGGATGAGGCAGGCCAAGTGATCCTGCTGGCAGAGAGAGGGATGAGAGGGAGGGGAAGGAGAGAGAGAGAGAGGAAGGAGAGAGACGAAGGTAAACACATGTAGAGTAGCATGCTGGCGCATGGCAGGCTTTAAGACCCAGGGGAGGGTCAGGTGCTGTGAGGATGTGCTTTAGTGACGTATGAAGACCTCCCCTGGTGTTAGTGTGTGTGTGTGTGTGTGTGTGTTTGTGAGTGTGTGTGGCTGGGAAGGTTGGTTTGTGTGTGTTTTAATGGAGTCACTGCTCACACGCCTGCTGTGTCATTCACCCCATCTGACCCACTGTTGCCGGAGGTGTTGTCCATCTCTCTCTCTCTCTTTCACTCTATCACTCTCTCTCTCTCTCTCTCCCTCCCTCTTTCTCTCTCCCGGTCTCCCCTGTTCTTTCCCCCACTGTTTCTCTTGTTCTGTCTAATTTAGGTTTTGTGGCGTCATATTGGTATAAAATGACAGTAACGGTCGCCAAAGCAAACAGCCAAACAGACTGACCAACCAGCAACACTGCACACCCTGAACTCCAATAACACTCCCAAAACACAGGGCTCTCTCTCTCTCTCTCTCTCTCTCTCTCTCTCTCTCTCTCTCTCTCTCTCTCTCTCTCTCTCTCTCTCTCTCTCTCTCTCTCTCTCTTTCTCTCTCTCACACACACACACACACTCACACACACTCTCTCTCTCTCTCTCTCTTTCACTCTCTCTCTCCCTCTCACCCTGTCAAATCCTCTGGGTTTTATTGGCATGGCAAAAATATACTGTGTTGCCAGAGCATTTTTTGAATTTTACTAATAGCTTTTTTTAGAAGTTTAACCCCCCATCCCCCCAAAATTCCGCTCACCATCCCTCCATGACTCTTTCTCTCCATCTCTCTTGAATTACTGTTCTCTTTTCATCTCTGTCTATCTCTCTCTCTCTCTCTCTCTCCATCTATAAATAACTGTTCTCTCCATCTCTCTTTCATGACTGTGTTCTCTCTCCATCTTTGAATGACTATTCCCTCCATCTCTCTCTCCATCTCTGAATGATGGTGTTCTCTCCATCTCTCTCTCTCTCCATCTCTGTATGATGGTATTCTCTCCATCTCTCTCCATCTCTGAATGACTGTTCTCTCTCTATCTCTGAATGACTATGTTCTCTCTCTCTCTCTCTCTCTCTCTCTCTCTCTCTCTCTCTATCTCTGAATGACTATGTTCTCTCCATCTCTCCCAGGTTCCTCTCCAGTTGATTGAGAGTGTGGAATGTCGGGACATGTTCCAGCTGCACATCACCTGCAAGGACTGCAAAGTCGTAAGGTACACACACACACACACACACACACACACACACACACACACACACACACACACACACACAGAGGCACAGACACAGACACAGATGAAGACAAACACAGCTTGCCCACCTGCAGGAACTGGGAGATGTTCATTTATTGTGCTCTCTCATTCATTTTCATGCACACACATGATTCCACACATGATCCCTGACCTCTAAAAGTACCCTCATTGTATGCTCAATCCACACACACACACACACACACACACACACACACCCCCAACCTGTACAAAAATCTCTGTGGGTGTGTGTAGGTGCCAGTTCTCCACACTCGAGCAGTGTCAGGAATGGCTGAAGCGTCTGGTGGCTGCGATTAGACCTCCAGCCCACCTGGAGGAGCTGTTTGCCTTCGCCTACCACGCCTGGTGTGTGGACGTCTACACCGGAGAGAAGGAGCAGCACGGACAGCTCTGCAGGCCAGGTACGGCGTCCACTTACGGTCTGCCCCTTATGAACCACACCCACAGGGTGGCACAACATTGACCTAATGCCCCATAGGCCAGGTAGGGTACACCCACGGCGGGTGGCACAATGTTAGCCTAAGGCTCTGTAGGACAAGCAGGGCATCCATTTACGGTCTAGTTATGTGTGAACGTAGATTACCATATTATCAATGTTTTTCGCTATAATTAGCATTTTTGATGGGAACGGCCCTATACGGTCTGCCCCATAAGAATCAGACCCACAGGTGGCATAGACAAGCCAGGGAGGGTCCATTCACTGCCTTGTAGCCTGCCCCTTGTAGCCTGCCCCTTGTAGCCTGCCCCTTGTAACCTGCCCCTTGTAGCCTGCCTCTTGTTACCTGCCCCTTGTAATCTGCCTCTTGTTACCTGCCCCTTGTAATCTGCCTCTTGTAGCCTGCCTCTTGTAGCCTGCCTCTTGTAGCCTGCCTCTTGTAGCCTGTCTGTTGTAGCCTGCCTCTTGTAGCCTGCCTCTTGTTGTAGCCTGCTGCCTCTTTGTCCTGTTCAGGCTCTGGCCTGCTGTCACCATCACCCAGTTGCTGTAGTCCACACCACATGCTGTACTCACTCAGGTGCAGTGGTGTTGTCTGCCCAAACTCTACCCAAAGAGTTACTGTACTGCATAGTGCCCGACAATGGGTCTTGACGTGTGTGTGTGTGTGTGTGTGTGTGTGTGCGTGCGTGTGTGTGTGTTTCAGGCGATCACGTGACCTCTCGCTTTCAGAGCGAAGTGGAGCGCATGGGCTTCGACACTCAGAACGCCTGGAGGGTCTCCCACATCAACAGCAAACACAAGTGAGTCCCGACCTCTACACACACACACACACACACACACACACACACATTCTCTCTCTCTCGGAATTCCTGGAGGGTCTCCTATATCAACAGAAACACAAGTGAATCCTGATCTCTGAATAAACACACACACACACACACACACACACACACACACACACACACACACACACACACACACACACACACACACACACACACACACACACACACACACAGATAGAAAGCATAAAGGATTTCCCAGATCATCAGCAAGCACAAGTGATTCTTGACCTCTGGATACACTCCTCTAAAAGCATCCTCATTGTCTACTCAACACACACACAGACACACACACACTAATCACCCGTACACCCGAGACAGCCTTTCCGAAAAATCCCCCCCCCCCCCCCCCCTTATGGTGGGGCAGATGTCTCGCATTACGACCTGTTTCCTGCCCTGAAAAACATTCTGTGTGTGTTTTAAACACTGAAGCTCCGTGTGTGTGTGTGTGTGGGGGGGGGGGATAAGGGTGGGGCCAGGCCAGATAAGGGCCTGACCTAGGATCAGGTGTCGGGCCAGAGAGTCCTCACAGAGCCATCCCTGTCCGTCCCTGTGACACACACACACACACACACACACACCCCGTCCTGTCCACCCGGCCTTAACCCAGCCAACCAACCCTCTCCCTGCACACTACTCTCTTTCAGCGTTTCCTCTCTCTATCTCACGCGCTCCCTCATTTCTCTCTCTCTGTGCTCTCTCTCCCTTCATCCTTCACTCTCTCTCCATTCCAAACCTCCTCCTCTCCCCCCTTCGCTCCTTCCCCTCCTCTCCTCCTCTTCTCTTCTCCTCCTCTCCTCCTCCCCTCCTCCTCCTCCTTCTCTTCCCCTCCTCCTCTCCTCCTCCTCCTCCCCCTCCTCCCCTCCTCCTCTTCTCTTCTCCTCCCCTCCTCCTCCTCCTTCTCTTCCCCTCCTCCTCTCCTCCTCCTCCTCCTCTCCTCCTCCTCTCCTCCTCTCTTCTCTAAGCCCTGTGGTGCCCTCTGTCTGCCCTGGCACTGCCCAGTGTAATTATGCCCTCTCTGCTCAATCCTCTCTGACTGTGCCCTCTGTCCACACACACACACACACACACACACACACACACACACACACGTCCTCTCTCTTAACACTTGTACACACCCAATGTAACTGTGTCCTCTTGTCTGTCCCCCCCCCCCCCCCGTGTGTGTGTGTGTGTGTGTGTGTGTGTGTGTGTGTGTGTGTGTGTTGTTCCAGGCTGTGCCCCAGCTACCCTCAGCAGCTGCTGGTGCCCGCATGGATCACAGATAAGGAGCTAGAGAACGTGGCCGCCTTCCGCTCCTGGAAGAGGATCCCAGCTGTCGTCTACAGGTGTGTGTGTGTGTGTGTGTCTGTAGTCATGTGTGTGTGTTGTGTGTATGTATGTATATGTATAGTGATGTATTTCTCACTCTTTTTTCAATGTCATCTGCACTCAGACATACAGACACACCACAGACACACCACAACGACACTGAGTTGCCTCAATCATCAGTGCTCGCAGTGTGTGTGTGTGTGTGTGTGTGTGTGAGAAAGGGTGAGAGATCTAGGCTCTGTCCCTGCCCCCCAGACACATGAACATGGGAGAAGTGTGTGTGTGTGTGTGTGTGTCTCTGTGTCTCTGTGTCTCTGTGTCTCTGTGTCTCTGTGCCTGTGCCTGTGCCTGTGCGTGTGCGTGTGCGTGTGTCTGTGCCTGTGTGTGTGTGTGTAAGAGGCCTGTCTCCTAACCGCTCTGCTCCTCCACCCCTAGGCACCAGAGCACGGGTGCGGTGATCGCACGCTGTGGTCAGCCGGAGGTGAGCTGGTGGGGGTGGCGGAACGCCGACGACGAGCACCTGGTCCAGTCCATCGCCAAGGCCTGCGCAGTGGACGCCAGCGGCACACACAAGCCCCTCACACACAGCTCCTGCTCACGAGACCTCTCCAACGGCACCGACCTCTCCGACACCGACTTTGGTCAGACATCACAGCGAACGAACACACACACACACACACACACACACACACACACACACACACACACACACACATATGCAGACATACACAGACACAGACACAGACAACCACAGTACACAGTAGGTCTATGCACATGTGCAAAAACACATACGTCTCGCTCACACACACATACACACACACATAGAGGCAGAATGCCTCCTGTTCTAATACCCTTGACTGTGTTTTCTTTAGCATAAGTTGAGCAACGCTGACATGTTAGTGCTTGTCTCAGACAGA
>NC_085001.1:28532642-28537642 GCF_963854185.1 Sardina pilchardus
CATAATTCACTGGCAGTGGGTTAGATCAGTTAGCCTATAACTCCCTTTTAGCCATAGGCTAGCACAGAGGTCCAGATCTAGTGGGAACAGACAGATCTGGAGCTAGCGTAAGTGTGACGATAGCTGTAGCTAGCATGAGTGAACAGAGGGCTGTAGCATTGATGCTTGGATTTGTTTGGGTTTAGTTCAGTGTGTTTGAGTGTGTGTGTGTGTGTGTGTGTGTGTGTGTGTGTGTGTAATTTGGTGCAGCCATATGCAAGAGTGTGTGAGTGTGTGTGCACCGCACGGGGGTCAATTAGGCTGTGTGGCGTCTGGCTGCATTTATCTTCACCAAGGCCAAAGTAGGACATGAGTTTGCATGCATGCTTAAGCTTAGGACTGTAATTTGCATGCTTAAGTTTAGAGCTGTAATTTGCATACTGAAGCTCAGACAATTTCCTGCCATTTCACAACTTCATGGGTTGTTGACATTTTCCTATGTTTGTGTGTGTGTGCGCGCGTGCATGCGCCTGTGTGTGCGCGCGCGTGTGTGTGTGTGTGTGTGTGTGTGCGTGTGATACAGGTGAAGCTGGTGCAGCACACCTACTCGTGTCTGTACGGGACGTTCCTGTGCAACAGCGGTAAGGAGCGGGAGGAGCGTCTGAGCCAGGAGAAGACCTGCTCCGTGTGGTCGCTGCTGCGGCCCGCCAACAGAGCCTTCCGGAACATGCTCTACTCCTCACACTCTGAGGCCGTAAGCAGCTCACACTCCTCTCACAGCAGCGTGTATCAGCAGAGTGGGGAATTGATGCGTGTGTGTGTGTGTGTGTGTTTGTGTGTGTGTGTGTGTGTGTGTGTGTGTGTGTGTGTGTGTGTGTGTGTGTGTGTGTGTGTGTGTGTGCGTGTGAGCGTGTGTGAGCGTGTGTGAGCGTGTGTGAGCGTGTGTGAGCGTGTGTGAGCGTGTGTGAGCGTGTGTGTGTATGTGTGTGTTTTTGTATTTTGTGTGGAAGCGTGCGTGCGTGTGTGTGTGTGTGTGTGAACGTGTGTGAGCGTGTGTGTGTATGTGTGTGTTTTTGTATTTTGTGTGGGAGCGTGCGTGCGTGTGTGTGTGTGTGTGTGTGTGTGTGTGTGTGTGTGTGTGTGTGACCTTTAAAGTACATGGTAACAGGAGCGCTCAACTCCGAAAATGAAATTCCTGTCTTAGAGTGTGAAAGACTGAAAACAAAGTTGAAAACCGCACTCTCAAGCATTAACTCTTGAACGGTTTTTATTGGACCATTGTGGTCAATAAACGTACGAGTTTCGGCCCTAGGCCATCATCAGCTTGTTTGTGTTTGATTGTGGAATTGTGTGTGTGTTGGTGTGTGTGTGTGTGTGTGTTTGTGTGTGTGTGTGTGTGTGTGTGTGTGTCATCAGCTTGTTTGTGTTTAACCCGCGCCCACCTTGTCTTGTCTCGTAGGTATTGCACCCTGTGTGCCACGTGCGGAACCTGTTGCTGTGGACGGCGGTGTACCTGCCCAGCTCCTTGCCCACCACGCCCTCGGACGACTCCTGTGCCCCCTACCCCAACCCCGAGGACCAGCCCCTGGGCAGGTGGGTGGCAAACCCCGTACACACCTCCTCTCTTGCACCATGTGTTCAAAAGACAAGCACAGTCTATACTGACCTGCTGCTGCATATGTCTCAGATTAGCCAACATCCTGTTGGTGCTTTGTGTGTAATAGCCGTGGCCGTTGCCCTCCTACACAAACCCTCCGTGTTCGCTCCCTGATTAGATGTTGCGTATAGGTTTGGAAACCTGCGGCCACACGTTGAGTTATGTCTAGCGGTGGTGTGTGTTTGTTATGGCTAAAGAGCACCAGTGCAACAGGATGGGGCCAGTTTACAACATATAGAGGAGAGAGCTTAACAGCACGCTTAACGGTACTGCCTGAGACGCCCTGCTGAAAAAAACAGCAAGAAACCAGCTTATGCTGGTAGCTGGTTTTAGCTGGTCTTTACTGGTTTTCTTCCAGCTATTGCTGGTCTTTGCTGGTGCAGCTGGTTAGGCCACCAGCGTGACCATCTGAGGAAGCTTGTTGTGCTGGTGTGACCAGCCTGTCGTGTGGGATACAGCTGGTTTAAGATGGTCATGCTGGTGACCAGCCTGCCAAGCTTGACAGAGAAGGTCAAGCTGGTTTTCTAGAATATGACCAACATAAGCTGGCATGGCCAGTAAAAACCAGCAATGTAGACCAGAAACACCAACTAAAATGTCCAGCTTGAGGTGGTATGACTATCAAAACCAGCTGAATGGTTAAACCAGCTGAAGGTATGTTTTCGCAAGAGTTTTGCTTGTCTAGCTGGTCAACCATCATAGGTTGGTCAAACAAGCTGGTTAACAAGCTGGTCAACCAGCAAACCATCTTAAGCTGGTCAGGCTGTTTTTTTCAGCAGGGAGGACATCAGTGATGTGTTGAAGGACTAGCAACTCTGCCTTCATTTGATGTTCGGTTAAGTATCTGTGGCAGTGAGACGTAAACAACAATCACCCAGTAGTGTCTGGATGTGTGTGTTTGCTCTCCTTGCTGGTCTTGGAGCTGTGTGTGTGTGTGTGTGCGTGTGTTTGCTGTGCTTGGCTCTTCCGTGTGTGTGTGCGTGTTTGTGTGTGTTTGTGTTTGCTGTGATTGGCTCTTTAGTGTTGATTGCCGGCCTGATCATCTAATCTGTAGCAGTAATGAGAGCGCCCTTTGAGGTATTAATGGGAGCTAACCTGTCCACACGCGTATTGAGTTTCCATTAATCAACAGATTCAGATACACACACACACACACACACACACGCAGAACACTGCTCTTTTGTTTTATCTCTCCCTTTTCAACAACCACTCCAGCCAAATAGCCCTCCTCCCCCCACCACCACCACAAATAGTCTCTTCTCTTCCTCTTTGCTTTGATAGATTCACTAGCCTTCCCACACACACACACACACACACACACACACACACACACACACACACAATCCTCTTTCCAAAATCAGCTTCTGTTCAAGGTATTGTGTTGTTAAAGCTGTATCTCTGGCTCCATGGCTTACCTAGTGTCTTACGACTAGGCCATATGTGATGGGTTTTTCTTGAGGTATCACTTTGTGTTGAGCGCTTACACCAAATGGCCACAGTTAAAGGAGAAACCGGAATGTTTTCCACATAGATCTCTGTTTCTCAAGGTCACTGTCGGTACGGAAAAACAACAACAAAAAAAGAATAGGTCCTAGCTGAGCTGAGTTCCTGCAGCTAACGGCTAGAGCAGCCAGACAGCTACAGTGCTACACGCTAGGGGCAATTTTGAAAATCAAGAGTTTTATTTTTCTTCCTTGAGAAACTGAGATCTATGTGAAAACTCCAGCATTTTTTCTTTTAATAGTGTTATATAAATTACTGAAACTGAATCCCCCTGTTATGGAAATGACTAAAACTGAGTCTCCCTGTAAACTGAGTCTCCCTGTTATGGAAATGACTAAAACTGATTCTCCCTGTAAACTGAGTCTCCCTGTTATGGAAATGACTAAAACGGAATCCCCCTGTTATGGAAATGACTAAAACTGAGTCTACCTGTTATAGAAATGACTATAACTGAGTCTCTCTGCTCTGCCGGCAGGCGGTCAAAGACGCGGTCGTTTGACAACCTTCCGAGCGCGTGCGAGGTGTTTCCCAACCGCCGCTCGAGCGACCCCAGCCTGAACGAGAAGTGGCAGGAGCACCGGCGCTCCCTGGAGCTGAACATCGGCGCCGGACCGGAGTCGGACCAGGACGAGAGTCCCGCCGGGCAGAACGGAACGCTGGTCGGACCTGCCGGCGCCAGAACGGGGCTGGTGGACGGGGCGGAACAAGAGAACGCGGAGAACGTGATGGTCAACGGCACGAGGACAGGAAGGGTGATGGGGGAGGGGCTAAACGGAGAGGAGGAGGAGCCAGCGGTGTCAGTGGACGTGTCTGCCGGCCAGGTGGAGAACGTTCTACAGGAGGCGACGGAGGATGCGGCAGGAGTCGCCGGACGGCGGCAGAAGATCAACGGCCACGGCGGCGGCAGGGCGGTCGTCCACGGCAACGGCGTCTGCCCGAACGGAACCGCGGACGCGTCGGACGGCGTCTCCAACGGCGTGGACTCCTCTCCCGGGGACGAGAGCCCTGCGGCCCTGAAACCGAGCGACTTGCACACTCACGCCGTGAACGGCACGCTCCCCGACGCTCCCACCCCGGAGGCCCAGGGGGCGCCAGAGAGCCAGGAGCCGACCTCACACACCCCTCCCCCCTCCTCCCACCGCACGCCCGCCCCCCTCAGGACTATGAGCAACGGCGGAACCGGAGCGGGGTCGTCAGCGGAGCAGCCGGTCAGACCGGACCATCAGCCGCCGCCGCCGCCAGAGTCGCTGGTCAAGCGCCTGTCCCTGCTGGAGAGCTCCACGGAGACGCTCACCGAGGAGGGGACCAATCCCGTGCCGCGCCCAGACTCCCTGGCGCCCACCAGACCGGACGGTTCCGGCTCCGAGCCCGACGACGCCAACCCGGAGCTGGGCATCGCGGGCACTACCCGTCGGCCCAGCAGTGGCACCCCCAGCGCCCAGCGCCCCTCTCTCAGTGCCTTGGCCCCTGTGCCACCCGCCCAGGACAACCCCGGGCACCACCACCACCACCACCACCTCCTCCACCTCCACCACCACCCCTGCAACGGCGAGAGCTGGGAGCCCGAGCCTGGCACCCCTCAGCAGTGGGCGCGGAGCAACGGCGAGCAGCGGGCACCCCTCAGCCGCCAGCTCTCGGCCGCCAGCTGCGGCTCCCAGACGCTCCAGTCCTCGCCCGCCGTCATGCCAGCCTGCGTGCCCGCCGCGTGCCCCTACCTCCCCGCGCAGCAGCTGCCGCCCTCGCACCCCCTGCGCCGCGCCAGCTGCTCCCAGCACCGCTGCCCGCACGCCGGCCTCGCGCCCCGGCCCGCCGCCAGCCCGGAGGCGGGCCAGAGCCGCAGCCACCTGGACGAGGACGGCCT
>NC_085001.1:28542926-28555426 GCF_963854185.1 Sardina pilchardus
CACAACACTTCCCTGTTCCACTGTCACCGGGCTCTGTGTGTTCCTATTCTCCAGTGCATCTTCACAGTGGGCCTCGGAGCCGAGCATCAAAGAGAGAGGTTGAGAACGGGCCTGTGTGTGTGTGACCTTTAGCTTAGCGTGCGTACCATAGCAACTATTAGACACCTTTTGTAGTGGTCTTTGTTTAATGCCATTTTCAACATCCAGTTGCTACCCATAATTTTCTAACTATTAGCAGCGGCTTGTACGCTGATTTTGCTCAATTTCTTCAGCTATGAGGATAATGCAGGGGGGGCAGTTAATATGGAATTATTTATATATGGTTTTGTGTATTTGAGCTTGCATAAAACACTGTCCTGCGGCTTCTACACAAAGTGGCTATACACAGGAAGTTACTGTAATTGCAAAAGTAACATTTTAAGTCAATGATATATGATCTGAATGTGCCACTTAATACATGCATAGCCGTCCTGCAGAAATGGTAACCTGGGTGGAGAAAAAAAAATATCCCAAAGCATCTTTTGAGTAATCATGTTGTGTTTTAATTTCCCCTTACAAATCAGGTAAAGCTCAATTTGTTATCATTAAACATCAATATCTGTACTCATCAAATACACAATATAAGTGATAACTTGACAAGAAACAAAACAAAAAGAAAATCGAGAAAGATTATCTCATGCTTCGAGTTTGTGACGTGAGCGCTCCCGATTTTTGGTGACACCCTCCTCTGAAGACCAGTTGATGCAGTTTCGGCTGTTGTAGTGCGAAGTTTTCACAAGAAAAACGAAGCGATAAGAGTCCCAAACGAACCCTGAGGGCAAATGGAAGTTAACGGTCACAGCACGGGGGGAAAGGGGAAGGAGAGGAACATCCGTCATCTAAGCAGCAGAGGGCGCTAGACCAAACTGTCCAGTGGAAGTCACTTGGCATAGCAGGGGTGTCCAGCTTCCCAATGAGTCCAAGGGGGTATTCCAAGTATGTGGTTTAGTGATGACGTAGGTAAGTTAACTCAGAGTAAGTTGTAAACCTACAACAAGAGTCCTGTGGCATTGTTCTGTTAGGTGTATTAGCAGGTTTACCACTTACTCAGAGTTATCTTACCCAGGTTTGTCACTAAACCACATAGCCTACTTGGAATACCCCCCAGTAAGCAAACGCCTAATAACCTCAAGAAAGTACAAGTTTACAGGAACAGCACAAGGACACTTGTAGCAGGACATACTGAGTCTCCTTTTTTTATTATTATTATTTATTACAAGCTGAAACCAGCTCTCTCCCTCCATGATATTAACTCAGTCAGGTATTAGCCATAACTTCCCAAAGTAACTATAGGCCCACTCTCTCAAAAGTATTTGATCATTTTCATCTGTTCAAGTAGGAAACTGGTCTCAACACTCATTACAAACACCTTGTTCATAAAAATAGTCTCGGCTCAACCAGCCTTATACCCTTGGACTATAAAAACAGATGATTCTATTTACAGTATTGAAGCAATGGTAAACCTATAGGGGGGCAACTGCTCTGTCGGTTAGCATTTGGCTAGCTGAGCTGTGCTGTAGAACTGTTCTCCTTAGACTGGAAGTTTTGGAGTTTAACACTCTAAAATGAATGTGATTGCTGTGGGTAGTTTACTGTCCGGGTTCGGCTGATACGGAGCTAAACTGTATACCAGTAAGATCATGCCAGATATATACATCAAAAAGCCCTGCACAAACTCAACATTACATCCGCCAACAAATGAACGTTTTTTTTCTTCTTAAATAACTGTTACAGTTGATGTTGTGTCATGCTGGTTGATTAATTGGCCAACAAATCATCGCCGAGGAGTAAGAGGACACATAACTTGTGTCACGTTACATACACGTTTAAAACCCAAACTCTTAAAAGTGTCCAGGCTAGCGACAGAGCAATTGCCTTACGATGTGCTTTAGCATTGGGCTCAGTAAGATTGGTTTATAATTCTGTGTCTTCTTTCACCTTCAGAGTCAGTGACCTTCCTAAGCAACACACACACACATACACACACACACACCCTCCCCATGTGTTTACAATGCACAACTTCCTGCTACACTTGAAACATCCAGGGCACTGAATGCCAACTTCAATCTGAAGAATAATTCCAGAGAAATTTTACATGAGGAAAAAGATTATGCGCAAAATGGATTTGCGCGTTGCTTGTGGCTTTGGGCGTCGCTAAATCACTCTTATGAAATAAGTCGGCATGTTAAGTGTTTTAATATTTTAAAACAAACACACAATGCGTCGTCATGGTGACACTCTAGAATGGAAGGAGGTCCACTGTGCAAGAGAGCGTCTGAAACGGAAAAGCGGCGGAACGGCAAATGGGCATCGCACAGGCAGCGGGGCCGATGATCTGCCCTCTGTGGGGTATGTTAATGGGTTTGCCCCCGCATGGGGTACAATTATGGCTCTTAGCTCTTTATTGCCCCTCTCCTCCTGCTGGGGTCCACTGGCGAGGTCCTTAGACCGAAGACTGGTCCCACACCTACACAGGAGACACACACACACACACACACACACACACACACACATACACACACACACACACACATACATGTAGCTCAGAGTTAAGAGTGGATCAGCAGAGGGTTTCACTTTAAAAGATAAAAAGGGAAGCACAGCTTGTTGAAATGATCTATCAAGATATGTAGAAGATTATCAGATGTCATTTTAACACTTAGATCCACTGACAGCTAGGCCTCTATAATGTAGATCTATAGATAGATAGATACTTTATTGATCCCCAAGGGGAACTTCAAGGTCCCAGTGAGCTTAAGACACCACACACAGTATACATCACAATGTAAACAGGATGACAAAATAACAAATCCTTATAGTTGCCGTGACGACGGCGTACCTTGTTGACAGGTGTGAGCTGGGTGCGGACGGAGCTGGAGCTGGCGTGGAGGCGTCCGCTGCCCCGCTGCTCGTCGAAGCGCGCCGGCGAGCGCTCCCTGCGGCTGTCCAGCACGCGGCCGGGCGACTTCTCGCGGTCCAGCGGGCGCGCCGGCGACTTGTCGCGGCGGAACTCGGTGCGGCCCTCGCGGTAGCGGTGCGGGGTGCTGGGCTCGCGGTGGAGGCCCCCCCCCCCGCCCCCGCCGCCGCCTCCGTCCTGGCTGGACGGCCCCGAGGCCAGCCGCTTGGTGATGTGCTCCGTGTAGGTGGGCGGCCCGCGCTTGCTGGGGCTGCTGTTGTGGTCGTAGAACAGAGCGTCCACGTCGGAGCTGTCGCCGGGCTCCAGCCTGCTGGGGTGACCAGAGCAGAGCGGCAGCGGGTTACACAGGCACGCCACAGACACAGGAGACATGGCATGGTATATGAATTAGCAGGTTACAGTACATCAAACACACACACACACACACACACACACACACACACACACACACACACACACACACACACACACACACACACACACACACACACACACAGGGGCTACAATCAAAGACAATCTTCATTCTTAAAGATACAACATAATCATATAAAAATTATTTTAAATTCAAATCATAATTTCCCCAACCAGTTGTCAAATAGTTGCCTAGTTTTAAGTGTGTGTGTGTGTGTGTGTGTGTGTGTGTGTGTGTGTGTGTGTGTGTGTGTGTGTGTGTGTGTGTGTACCTGCGGTTGGAGCCTGTCCGGTGCAGCTCTCCAGACTCGCGGACCAGGCTGCCCTTGCAGCAGATGACCCGCAGCTTGTTCTGGTAGGACGAGGCCAGGTAGATGGCACTGGACGAGATGGCGGGGCCCAGGTAGCGCGGGTTCGGGATGTCCAGGTGGGCCCACCCTGACGGTCTGTGTGTGTGTGTGTGTGTGTGTGTGTGTGTGTGGGGGGGGTCAAAGCACAGGACAGGAGAGTGTAAAGGTCACAGGTCATAGGTCATACTGTGTCTATTCACAAAGCACACACTTCCATTTCTTGGATTAACTTTAGGCAGACATCCCAAGTCTATTGGAAGATGAGGTTAGGAAATAGGAGGGCTACCTCCCTGAAATGGCTTTTTGCAGGCCGAGATGTCTGTTTAGCTTATTCCTGTCTTTGATCAACTGCAGGTTATAGCTTACCAAGCAAACACTTCTGTCTCTTTGATTTGGCAACAAAGCATTGTGAAACATCTGTTGAAAGTTAGACGAGTTCTTTGACACCTTTAGAAATGAACAACATTGGAGTACGGTGAAAAGGGGTTGTTTGAAGGACATTGTGATTATGAGTAACAAATGTTCAGGAATTTTGATTCCTTCCAAGCACCGGATGCTTTCTTGGACAATGTTGCTCATATACAGTACTTCATATATATATATATAGACCCATCAAGTACCCTTAGCCAGAGAGGAAAGACTAGTTTTACCCCATAGGAGAATGACTCAGGACCTCCATCACATCTAAAGAGTTGAAGTACGTCACAAACAGATACGGCTCTCGGAACGCTGCGATGAGAACATATCAGATATCAGATTACATATGGCCCCTTATACGCCTAAAACTACACACACTAAACACGTTTATGTTCATATTCATACACACACATCCAGACTGGTAAGGTAATCAGATGAGTTATACAGTATATGTGTATGAAATTATGCACATGTGTGTCTCATACATACATTTGTATATATTCATAACTATATACAGTATTTGTGTTGGTTTGACTGGGTAGTATAGTGATATATATTCGTATATATTAAAGCATGTTAAATGCGCTATATAAATTACTTACTTACTTACTTACTTATATTATAGATATATTTATATGTATTCAGAACTATATATTTGTGTTGGTCTGATTGGGTGAGTTGAAGCAGGAAGTGTACCGAAAGCGAGCGGAGCTCTGCTCCACTTGAGGTCATCAGAACGGCTCCTCCTGCCGTACGAGTCCACAAACACTCCAAACTCTGTCACAGTGGAACACAAAACACACCCCTGGTATCACACACATGTGGAATAACACAAACACAGAAAACTCTTCATACAGCAGCACAGAAAACACACACAAAACCAGTGATACACAGATGTAAAAAAAGGAAAACGTGAAATCAAACTCTCTTAGTTTCTTAGTTAACTAATAAGATCTTGCCGCTCAAGTGGTGCCGCCATCCAGTTGATCATAAAACATCTCGCTGTATATTAAACTCTTGACTGCTGTGCCAGACAGACTGTGTGTGTGTGTGTGTGTGCGGGGCGCTGTGTGTGTGTGTGTGTGTGTGTGTGTGTGTGTGTGTGTGTGTGTTTGTTGATGGCGTGAGCAGGACATGGTGACTGACCGTGGAAGCAGAGCAGGTACTCCTCCTTCTGTGGGGCACTGTGTGTGTGTGTGTGTGTGTGTGTGTTTGTGTGTGCGGGGCGCTGTGTGTGTGTGTGTGTGTGTGTGTGTCTGTGTGTTTGTTGATGGCGTGAGCAGGACATGACTGACCGTGGAAGCAGAGCAGGTACTCCTCCTTCTGTGGGGCACTGTGTGTGTGTGTGTGTGTGTGTGTGTGTGTGTGTGTGTGTGTGTGTGTGTGTGTGTGTGTGTGTGTGTGTGTGTGTTTGTTTATGGCGTGAGCAGGACGTGGTGACTGACCGTGGAAGCAGAGCAGGTACTCTTCCTTCTGCTGGGCGCTGAGTGTGTGTGTGTGTGTGTGTGTGTGTGTGTGTGTGTGTGTGTGTGTTGATGGCGTGAGCAGGACGCGGTGACTGACCGTGGAAGCAGAGCAGGTACTCTTCCTTCTGCGGGGCGTTGTGTGTGTGTGATGTGTGTGTGTGTGTGTGTGTGTGTGTGCGTGTGTGTGTGTGTGTGTGTGTGTTGATGGTGTGAGCAGGACATGGTGACTGACCGTGGAAGCAGAGCAGGTACTCTTCCTTCTGCGGGGCGCTGTGTGTGTGTGTGTGTGTGTGTGTGTGTGTGTGTGTGTGTGTGTGTTGATGGCGTGAGCAGGACGTGGTGACTGACCGTGGAAGCAGAGCAGGTACTCTTCCTTCTGCGGGGCGCTGTGTGTGTGTGTGTGTGTGTGTGTGTGTGTGTGTGTGTGTGTGTGTGTTGATGGCGTGAGCAGGACGTGGTGACTGACCGTGGAAGCAGAGCAGGTACTCTTCCTTCTGCGGGGCGCTGTGTGTGTGTGTGTGTGTGTGTGTGTGTGTGTGTGTGTGTGTGTGTGTGTTGATGGTGTGAGCAGGACGTGGTGACTGACCGTGGAAGCAGAGCAGGTACTCTTCCTTCTGCGGGGCGCTGTGTGTGTGTGTGTGTGTGTGTGTGTGTGTGTGTGTGTGTGTGTGTGTGTTGATGGTGTGAGCAGGACGTGGTGACTGACCGTGGAAGCAGAGCAGGTACTCTTCCTTCTGCGGGGCGCTGGACACCTGCATGATGCTGATGGGGAAGCTGTGGGCAGACGCCGCAAACACCGCCGACGCCAGGGACAGGTCGTTCTTATCCAGGAACTCTGCAACAGCAGCAGGCCCACTTTACACACTCGACCGTACACACACACACACACACACACACATACACCTCTAAAACACTCGGCTAAACTGAGTAGAAACACTCAAAGAAACACTCAGCTAAACTGCAATGAAAGTGTAATGAGCTGTGTCAATCTATGGTATTTAGTGACTCACTCTGGTACTGGCCAAAAGCTGGGAACAAACCTTCTGTTTTTTGTTTTGTTTTTTTAATTGCGCCCGATAAGAACGAGATTGAAATTGAGCAGACCTGACCTACAGATAAAGTCTGGCACGACTGAGAATGAGTCATGAGCGCAAACATAACGATTCAGCTGTTGGTTGTTTAATGTCACAACTGCAACCATGGCGACCATGGAAATATCATACTTGTTTGATTGAATCGCAATCGGAAAGAATTGCAAAGGATTCAAATCTGTTATCCAAACACACATAACGATTCCAGCCACGACTGAACGCCGGAACTACCATTGACTCCCTTGGACTCTCCCAAGATTGTCACGGATGCACCATCCTCCGTGCTCCATCAAAATCGGGAGGTCTGATCCCAGCTTAATGTATTATTAATGTATCATCACTCTCTCCATCACTCTCTCTCTCCCTCTATCACTCCCTCTCTCACCCTCGAGCACGTATTGCTTCATCTCGATCTCGTAGAACTTGTTGGTTCCGATGATGATGCTGTAGCTGGTGAAGAGGATGCAGCTGCAGGGTTCTAGTGTCTCGATCTCCTGTGGAACCAAAGCACCATTGTTACAGCACTACCACTCAATGCTATCTGGATACAGCGGGAGCGTAGGCCTACCTACAGTATGCTCCCCAGGTCCTATGTTCCCCACTTTGAATGGGACCGGGGAACATACAGTAAGACCCTTTTTTATATTTTAAAAAGGGTCCTATGTTCCCCGCTTTTCCCAAAAAGGGTCCTTTCCCAGTATGTATTGCGACCGGGGAACACAGGACCCTTTTGGGGAAAACCGAGCAACATAGAACATAGGGATGGACATAAGGGAACATAGTACAACCATGCTCTAGCAATAGACTAGAGGCCCTGGACCGCACTACCGCTGTCTTATTCTGGTGTAGTCCTTGCTAAAATGAACTCACTTCGATCTAAGGACACACAATATACTTTAAAACTGTATGAGGCAATTGCTCTGTTTCTAGTTTGGAGTTTAACAATACATTTTCATAAATATACTGTATACAGTACATACATATACTATATATACTGTTTTCTCAGTAATTTCAGTAGAAATGTTTTTGGATATTGTTATTTGATTTATCTTTACTCAATCAAAACAACACAACTGCAATTTGATTGATATTTCCTGTAATACACAATTAAATAACATGACTTTTTTTATGCTTTTAAAAACGGATATATAGCACTTTGGAATCAAACTCTTCATAATGTACCTTTAAACGTGGTGAACCAAAGATTGTTGCTAGGCCCATTAGGATTGCCAGAAACAGGACCAATAGTGTTCTTTGCAAACATGAAGTAAACGTCATATGCTACATTTTGTAAGGACATCAGTGAATGAATTCTGTTATGCATTCTGCTTCAGGCTAACTTTGTAAAGCTTCGTTATCCACACCAGCAAATATCCCTCAAATTACTGCATGGAACTGAACTGCACGGTACTGGACGCTCACTTTACCTTACGGATGCAGAACTTGCTGAGATTGTCATTGTAGCGTAGGATTGTCACTTTATTGGGCATTGCTGCACAGATGCAGGATCCGTTGTCAATCTGAAAACATCAGAAATGACGGGCAATGACTGAATATGATCTGGTGCACAATGTTTGGTTATCAAGTTACAGTATATCTAAGAATGTCGTCATAACTTAACTAACCATGTGCTAACACCAACTTAATGACTTCAATCACACATACATATAAAAGTAAAATTCTGACAGTTACTTTTGGTAACTGTTTATTGAATGGATAAAAACATGTGAAATATGTTAATCATACAGCATAACACTGTGTTCATACTGCATGTGTATGGGACTACTACATAGCATTGTGATCATATTGCATGCGTAGTCCATGGTCTTACCCTGCCCGCAGAGAACAGGTGGCATCCCTTGACCGTCTCGAAGATGAAGGGAGCGAGTTCGGGCAGCGTGGGCAGATGGGCCTGGGACAGAGACAGCTTCACCTTCTTAATCTCCAGCAGGCACAGCGCCCTCTCGTCCCCTACAGGACAAACACACACATTACACACAACAACTCTTACTGATTTATCAGGCCCATTACAACAACACTACTGGGTTAATCGCTCACATTACAACATTTACTGACATGACCGCTAACACTGATGAACTATTCGTTGAGCATTTCCTGTGTGTTTTTAAAAGTCTCTATAAATGCATTACTGCACTGTTATAGTACCCTTATTACAATGTAATTACCATAGACATATAAACATATATATATACACTCTAAGAAGAGATGTGTCATTTTGACACATTTATGTGTGTGCTCAGGGACGACACATTTTGTGTCAATTTCAACACAGCAATTGTGTGGCTGGCTTGGTGAATTACAAAGTTCAGCTATCTCAAAACAACAAATAGAATGTGTATCTACAAAAATATGTACCTTTTTGTTTTTTGTTTGCTTGTTTATATTGTTTTTGTAGTTACACGAAATTAACACAAAATCGTGTCGTCCCTGAGCTCACACATAATGTGTCAAAATGACACATCTCTTCTTCGAGTGTATATATGTATATATATATATATATATATATGTAATTACCTTTTAATAACACTGTAATAGAGTGTAATAGAAGGACAGTGACTAGTACCATATACTGAATCAATGTGTTTATTAAAATTAAAGGTCTGTGGACGGGGCATATTTCACGATTGTTATCAATTGTAGTAACAATACAGTTAGTAGTCGTGTAGGTCCTGTGTATTGAGTGGAGCTGAGTGGTGTGAGGAGTTCTTAAGACTGGGCTGAAATACGTTCTGTTGTAGACACCCTTGCCTTCATGGTAGGGTTATGTCTGTGGTGCAGTGGTGTGTGTGTGTGTGTGTGTGTGTGTGTGTGTGTGTGTGTGTGTGTGTGTGTGTGTGTGTGTGTGTGTGTGTGTGTGTGTGTGTGTGTGTGTGTGTGTGTGTGTGCTTGCGCGCGCGTGCGTGCCTGCGTAAGTGTGTGTGTGTTTGCGTTTCTCACCGACAATCATGAGGAGCTTCTCGTGCTCCTTGAGGACGTGGATCTGGAAGACACTGCCCAGGCCGGGGATGTGTGTGAGCGAGTTCTTAATCACGTTCAGCGCATACAGACCCTCCTCAGAGCCCACCAGAACGATCTGGACATACACACACACATACACACACACACACACACACACACACACACACACTCATCAGATGCCAAACAATACTGTACATCAGCATGACCTTACCATCCTACAGTATAACAGTGTTTCCCAAACTGCTTGAAGTGTGCAGCAGAGGAAATCTATATTCTGTTGAGTTTTTAATTGTCATTTATCATAGTGAACGATCAGCCAAAATTGCAGACTATTTAAATCCCATTTCATGGCGAGAATTATAATCCGGCTAAGCACATTTGTCCATTTCAGAATCAGAATCAGCTTTGTTGGCCAGGTTTGCATAAACAAACAAGGAATTTGACTCCGGTTAATCTTTGCAACACTCAACAATAACATAAAAAAACAGTAAGAATAGAATATAGTCCGGGAGCCAAATGCCATAATTTAGGTGAACCTGGCTTTGTCGGTTACATTTTTTTTTTTTGCAGAATCTAGTAGACTAGGGGTACCCCTTTAAGATTTGAGAGGGTGCCCGGTGATATCCCTTGGGCAATTTCATATATTAAGCCTTTCTTGTCCAATGTGTTGACTATAAGGCGGATATACTACAGGTGAATAGGGTAAAAAAATTAACAAGCAGATATCACTATGAAACTTAACCAGTTGATTACTTAGATCAATATGAAAAATAAATGTATTACAAGTTTTCTGAAATTTAATGTTTGAATATGCAAATTAGGTATGATGTAATTAAATATGCGCTGATTTGCATAAACGTAAAAAGATCAAATCTGAACATTGGACAAAGCCAGCTTAATTTTTTTTCTTTTCATTTTGTTGACATAAGAGATGAAAAGTATTTTAGAGAGGGAATTATGGATATCTCATTTAGTTATTCAGTAAATCAGAAAATACTATACCAGCCTTTAAAAAATCCATTTTCGCCATGTTTTTTGGAATAAAATGTCATGTAAATCAGGCTAAGAATCATATATCAACAAACCCCTTTGCAGAATCCTTCTAAACATGATTAGGTATAAGACTGAAAAGTTTGGTGTATGTAGATGCTTGTGAAGTGGAGATTTTGTTTTCCGAGTGAGAGAGGAAACTCATCCATATCCGCCTTATATTCAACACATTGGACAAGAAAGGCTTAATATACAAAATTGCCCAAGGGATATCACCGGGCACCCTCTTAAATCTTAAAGAGGTACACCTACTCTACTAGATTCAGCAAAAAAAAAACCTTTAACCAACAAAACCAGGTCTGACCTGGGTTGGTTGCAACCTGACCCCATGGCTTAGTGACTGGTCTGGTCTGCCAAAAGCTCACGAGAACCTTAAAGGAACACTTCACTTTTGTCGGTTAAAGTTTTTTTTTTTGCTGAATCTAGTAGAGTAGGTGTACCTCTGTAAGATTTAAGAGGGTGCCCGGTGATATCCCTTGGGCAATTTCGTATATTAAGCCTTTCTTGTCCAATGTGTTGAATATAAGGCGGATATGGATGAGTTTCCTCTCTCACTCGGAGAACAAAATCTCCACTTCACAAGCATCTACATACACCAAACTTTTCAGTCTTATACCTAACCATGTTTAGAAGGTTTTTGCAGAGGGGTTTGTTGATATATTATTCTTAGCCTGATTTACATGACATTTTATTCCAAAAAACATGGCGAAAATGGATTTTTTAAAGGCTGGTATAGTATTTTCTGATTTACTGAATAACTAAATGAGATATCCATAATTCCCTCTCTAAAATACTTTTCATCTCTTATGTCAACAAAATGAAAAGAAAAAAATTGAAACTGGCTTTATCCAATGTTCAGATTTGATCTTTTTACGTTTATGCAAATCAGCGCATATTTAATTACATCATACCTAATTTGCATATTCAAACATTAAATTTCAGAAAACTTGTAATACATTTATTTTTCATATTGATCTAAGTAATCAACTGGTTAAGTTTCATAGTGATATCTGCTTGTTAATTTTTTTACCCTATTCACCTGTAGTATATCCGCCTTATAGTCAACACATTGGACAAGAAAGGCTTAATATACGAAATTGCCCAAGGGATATCACCGGGCACCCTCTTAAATCTTAAAGAGGTACCCCTAGTCTACTAGATTCTGCAAAAAAAAAAACTTTAACCGACAAAGCCAGGTCTGACCCCATGGCTCCCTGACTAATAAGGACAGCTATGTATAAGAATAAATACAGTAGTAGAGTAGATTAAGGGCAGTAAGGCTATATGTATAATTTAATACAGTATGCACATCTATGTCCATTTAGACATCTGTCAGGAGAATGCGAGATGTGAAATCCACATGAATGGAATACTTAACACAGCGGTTAACATATTTTACTCCCAAATTCAGAGAGGCGTGACACAGGTACCCAAACAAGCAAATGGATGCCCCCTCCCCATACCTGATCGGTGAGCAGCAGTGTCCCCCCCCCCCTCCCCCATACCTGATCGGTGAGCAGTTGTGCCCCCCCCCCATACCTGACCGGTGAGCAGCAGTGCCCCCCCCCCCCCCCCCCCCCCCCACCCCATACCTGATCGGTGAGCGGCAGTGTGCAGTTGATGTCCAGTCGGTCATCCCCCTCCAACTTCAGCAGCGAGTTCCCCAGCAGCTTCTACATGGTCACACAGGAAGTCAAACCTTGTCAAACTGGTCATTCAGGAAGTCAAACTTTACAGAGGGTGCCTCCTAACATCTCTCCTCGAAGGGCGTTCCCACTGA
>NC_085001.1:28560426-28570426 GCF_963854185.1 Sardina pilchardus
AGTGCCAATGTTGCAATGTGTTGCAATGCTGACAGAATCTAACTCTGTCAGAGACTGTGATTTGTAACAATGGCAACAAAATACTGTACAGCATGTCCACAGCCAAACACTACTTTGGTGGCTAAAACAGCTTTCTATTACAGTATAACATTACAGAAAATAGTTGAACAGCTGTGTTTATCAGTGACGAAAATAAAAACATTGACGAAAACATGTCTATTTGACTATTTATATTGCTTTATGCTGAGAGGATACCCCTGTTTGACTCAAAGTGCAGACATTTATTCCAGGTTTTGAACCACTGAAATACTTTAAACTGCTCACTTTATGACTGTGAGATTATACTTGCTTTTCTGAAAGACAGATTGTCAGATTATGTAGACAGTTATACCTGGTTTCAAACTGTGTCTTCTTACATTGTCTAATGCTGTGTGTCTATGTAATGTTTGTTTGTTGATAAGACAGGATATCAGAAGACAACTAAATAGCAATGATGTGACCACCTACGGAGTGAGATGGGGAGTGGTCAAGAAAGCAAAAGCAGAAAGACAGAGGAGAGAGAGAGGGAGATAGGAAGAGGAAGAGAGAGAAAGAGAGAGTGGGAGAGAGAGAGTGAGTGTGTGAAAAAGAGAGAGAAAGAGAGAGTGGGGGGGCAGAGAAAGAGGGAGAGGGAAAAGAAGAGTGAGGGGGGCAGAAGAAGAGGAAGAGAGAGAGAGAACAGGGGACAGAGAGAGAGAGACAGAGAGAAAGAGAGAGGTAGAGAGAGAGCGGGTGAGAGAAAAAGAGAGACAGAGACAGGAGCAGGCTCATCATCATCATCATCATCATCATCATCATCATCTGAGGCGCTTGTGGTCTCGCAGCAGGAAGCAGGGGGAATGGCACATGCAATCTCCCACTCCCAGAGACGGGCTCGGCAGGAGGATTAACCAGGGGAAGATAATTCAACTCTAAAGAACTCAAACAGGGCCCACATGCTTCAGATTTACAAAGCCTTGCACTCAGAGAAAGGAGAACATACTCGCTGTGTACTCTACTCATCAAGTGTTTTGGTTTGTTTGTTTGTGTTTTGTTTTGATAAGTAAAAGAACTATCTGCTGGGACGACATCCAGTCATATTCCTTAAAGATGCCCAGTGTCACGGCATGGTGTGTCTTTGCTAGCATTGCTGATTCAGGAGGAAGTGGATCTGTCATACGAATAAGAATGCTTTGACCGAAGCCCTTGGGCTGAACTAAGAGCTTCTCTGTGTCCTTAAGTGTCGCTTTTTGATTCTGGTGCAGAGCTTCTAAATCTGGCCCAGCCGCCACGGCTAGTGTGTGCTAGTATTAGGGGAGAGCAAAGGGGGACAGGGACCCAGATGGGGACCGAGTCTAGAACAGGTCTAGAACTGATCTAGAACATGTCTAGAACAGATCTAGAAAAGGTCTGGAACAGACCTAGAATTGGTCTAGAGCAGGTCTAGAAAAGGTCTGGAACAGACCTAGAACTGGTTTAGAACTGTTCTAGAACAGGTCTGGACCAGATCTGGGCCAGGACCTAAACCAGTTCTAGTCCAGACACGGCTCCAATCTGGGGAGATAAATAAATAATAATAAAAAAGATAACATGAAAAGAACGCTAGGCTTCCTCAGGCCGTTACAACGGAACTTACTTTCGAAAGTCACCCTTCTTTTGTCTGTTGGGGTGTGAGAGAGAGGATGATTCATAGGCAGACCAGAGGAGGAGAGGAGAGAAGAGATCGGAAGAGAGGAGAGAGAGAGGGATCAGAGAGAAACCAACGAGAATAGAAGAGCTCAACACCAGCTTTTCCCTTTTCAGCTTAACAGGCTGTGTAGAGTGTATTACAGAAAGGGCAGGTAAGGACAATACCTTCATCTGTACAGAGATGTGATGTAACGGTAGAGAATAAAGTAGACACTGTGCGATTTTTCTCAATCGTGTCAGTCAGTAACTGACCACACACCTTAATTGGTCACGCCTACTGTGTTCACAATGTACATTCACACACTGCTCAAACTGCATGACAAACGACAACCGATTGGACCGGCATTCAGCCGAATTTCTCAGAGCCTGTTTTGCAGAGCCAGCTGAGGTCTAAAATCAGATCAAAATCGCACAGTGTCTGTCCAGCTTATACTGCAAGCATCATTGGGATATGCTAGTAGTAGTAGTAGTACTGTAGATCTATTGAGTTCAGTTGATAAAGGATATATTGGTAAGTACAGTTAGTACAGAATCTATTGTGTTCAATTGGTACTGTATATTGTTTTGCAATGGTGTAGAAACTATTGTGTTGAGTTAGTAAAGGATCTACTGTGTTGAGTTGGTGAAGGACCTATTGAGTCGAGACAATAGAGTATCTATTGTGTTCAATGATGAGGGTACAGTACATGTATATTGTGTTGAGTTGGTGTAGAACCTCTTGTATTGAGTAAGTGAAGGATTTTTAGTGAGGTGTTGGTTGTGGATCTATCGTGTTGAGTTGGTGAATGATATTGTGCTTAGTTAGTTGAGGATCTATTGTGTGGAGATGGTTGTGGATCTATCGTGTTGACTTAGTGTAGGATCTCTTGTATTGAGTAAGTGGAGGACCTATTGTCTTGAGTTGGTGAATGATATTGTGTTCAGTTAGTTGTAGATCTATCGTGAGGAGTTGGTTGTGGATCTATCATGTTGAGTTGGTGAATGATATTGTGTTCAGTTAGTTGAGGATCTATTGTGAGGAGTTGATTGTGGATCTATCGTGTTGAGTTGGTGAATGATATTGTGTTCAGTTAGTTGAGGATCTATTGTGAGGAGTTGGTTGTGGATCTATCGTGTTGAGTTGGTGAATGGCATTCTTTTGAGCTATTAGAAGTTCTAGCTACGAGAGGATAGTGGATCTGTGTGGGTGTGAGCTCCGAGGCCTCACTAAGAGGGACTCACCTTCGTTGGTGCTCTCCTTGCGGCGTCCGGAGTTGGAGGGCCCCAGGGGTCCCGGGTTGGGCTGGTGCTCAGGGGACTTGTTGGACTTGCCCGACATCATGAGCTGCTGGCGCACCAGGCCAGGGGTGGCAGGGGTGCCCCCGTGATCGATGGCCTTGAACTGGATAGCTGCGGGAGGCAGAGGCCAGAGGCATGAGGTTATATCAGGTGAAGAGAGACAGAGAGATAGGGAGAGAGAGAGAGATAAAGCTCCTTTGAATTTGAATTTGAATTTGAGAGAGAGTTGAGCTGATTAGTAAAAAGGGCTCAACTCTCTCTCTCTCTCTCTCTCTTGCTCTTGCTCTTTCAGAAAACCAAATTAATTATGAAATTGGATAAATGTCATACACTCTGTTTTAGGACAATGTACCTGGATAAATGAATAAACACAATGTAAGAGCCCTTGAGGAATTGGATTAAATGTTCTAGATGAAATGGGGTGTTTGCTAAGGGTAATGATCTATATGTCTCACGGACAGGCTACTACCAGACATTTAACTGAAGCATTCCATTCCTGGTGTGGAATGCTGCTACAAATAGCTTCCACTGAAATCAATGGGACTAAAAAAAAATCAATTCTGGGGGTGCAGGAGGGTTTACTTAAAGATATCTACATAAGATTGACATGACATTGTCATGCCACATGAACCCGAACCCGAACCCGAACCCAAACATTAAACCTAACGTTTATGACTTGTTATAATGTTTGACATGTACATGACAGTGTCATGTCGCTGTTATGTAGATACCTTCAATATTTTGTTTTGTATATTATAAAGAAATACAAAATAGATATTGTGATACTTATTTTGTATTATATATGTTGATGTACAGTACCAGGGTATATTAATACTACTACTACTACTACTACTACTACTACTGCTAATAATAGTAGTAATAATAATAATAATAATAAAAACTATTTTTACGTTGTGTAAACGGAGCACTTCAATAGCACACCCGGTGCAGCCTGCCTGTCAGGCTCTGTAACCCTGCATGTCCTACACCTGCGTGAGCACATGAATTTTCATGAGGCTTGAGCCAGGAGCTCTTAAGATGTCTCCCCCTATATGGAGATGGACTAATCCGCTATGACAGGGCCAAGCCATAGTCAGGCCTGAGTTCAATCACGCCGATGCTTCCTGCTGAGCCTCAATCGCTCGTTTGACAGCAATTTAAGATGCCGCTAGCTTTGTTGAAGGGCAGAGCAGGTCTCTCTGGCTGCTGCCTTAACAAACCTAGCACACTAGCTATGTTAGCGGTTGTAAATGGTGCAGTAGCTCCATTGCTGTTTGCCATGCAGGTACAGGATGCATAAAACACCTTTTTATACTATGTTAGAAATACTGTCGTGGCACAGTACTTTTTAGAACTGGAAAAAATGCAAGCAAAGCTAGCACCAGAGCTGTGTTAGCCATACTGAAGGAGATAGTGTGTTTATACACTAGACCTGGTGGAGGAACTTGCAGTAGAGGAATAATGGTAGAGGAGTGGTGTTTTAACCAAAAGCAGTTTTGTAGGAAACTGGCTATTGTGCCAAAGGTTGTTGGAGGCTTGTTTACTATGCTTGCTTGTGTGCTGTGGTGCTTTACAGATACTCCCTCTGATGTGAGTGAGTGGCCTGACACTACCAATGTTACACACACACACACACACACACACACACACACACACACACACACACACACACACACACACACACACACACACACACACACACACACACACACACACACACACACACACATGCTCTGATGGCTCCTCACCATCTCTCCATGCAGGTATTCTACCAATGTCACAGATAAAGAGAGAGACAGTCAAGGCAAGTTCATTTCTATAGTGCAGCTCAAACACAGGGGCAATGTAAAGTGCTTTAGAAATATACAGATAAAAGAGCATAGCAGAAATGGAAGCTAAAAGAACATACTGTAATAAAATGTATTGGAAAAGTCAAGGTGAGAACTTGGATGAATGAGAATAGCTGGGCCTTAAAGGGACACTTCACCGATTACCATTAAGCTTTGTATCTTTAGAAAACCAGTCATGTTTTTGAATGGTCGTGCATCATTCCCTCAGTTTGCCTAGAGATGGGAGAAATACGGATTTCAAAGAAACCCATGAATAGGACTCCTTGCTTTCAATGATGTAAAATATTGATTTTTACATAATTGAAAGCAGGAAGTCCAACATTGAAATCCGTATTTCTCAACACACACACACACACACACACACACACACACACACACACACACACAGAGACACACACAGAGCCACATGCTCTGATGGCTCCTCACCATCTCTCCATGCAGGTATTCTACCAATGTCACAGAGAGAGAGAGAGAGAGAGAGAGAGAGAGAGAGAGAGGTAGAGAGTGAGAAAGAGAGAGAGAGAGAGAGAGAAAGAGAGGTAGAGAGAGAGAGAGAGAGAGAAAATGAGAAAGAAAGAGCCCCACGCCCCGCTGTCTCCTCACCGTCCCTCAGCTCCAGACGGGTCTTCTGCAGGGCGTCCTCCAGGTCTGAGCAGCGGGAGCGCTCCTTCTCCAGGGCGTTCTTCAGATCGCTGTACTGCAGGGGCACGGGGGTGACGGCGGGCACGCTGGGCACCTGCCCCCCCTGCCCCTGGGCTGCCAGCGCAGCCAGCAGGTCCTCTCTCCGGCGCCCGCCAAAGATCCCCTGCTGCATAGGCACGCATGGGTTAACGACGTTCACAGGTCGCCGTGGAAACACTCAACATGTATTCTTAGAACGTTTTTTTTTTTTTTTTTTTTTTTCAGGGACTTTTTTTTGAGAGGTCCCATGTAAGGGAAGCTCTCAAAAAATGTCTTATGACATTTAAAGCAACACTATGTAAAATAATTTTACTTTTTGAGGAATGTTTTTATCTGGCTATTAAGTTAGCAATTAAATGAAATAAAAACCTTTTACAGCATGCCACTGCTGTCTATATAATCGAAATAAAGACACCAGTTAGCAAGCTTCTACAGTAGCAGTGCCAATAAGGATTTGGGTGGTGTTTGCGTAACTTCAGGTGCCTTTTACATTAGGTAGCTAGCTCACCCATTTTAATACCAAAACTCACATAGTGCTGCTTTAAAGAAAAATAGTACTTGAGGTATTTTCAAGAGATGTCTTTGAGTAAATTCCCAGTTTGTGTTCTATGGCGAGGCTCTAGAAGAACATTCTAGAGGCTTTGTCTATGGGCATTCTAGAGAGGAAGTCTGCATGCCGTTTAAGGATAGTCAATAGAGATTATATCAAGGTACATGTATTTACACAAAGCAAGACAAGGCAAGACATTAATGGGAATTTTCAAAGGCATTCTCCACACTCATTAGTCGATTACAGAGACATCAGTAATTAGATGCATTCCTTCAACAGGGATGTTAGATATTGTTAAGGAGATGATTTACCAGAGGACTATGTGATCTTTGTAAACATGGCTCAGACATCTTTACATGCAAGTCCTACACAAAGCAGAAAGCAACCTTTGATGAATGGTACAGTGTGGTCAGTGTCTGTATTAGATGAGTCAAATAAAGTCATATTCCAAAGACATCTACCAGCTTCATTTTATATCATATCATATCATATCATGTCATATCATATCTCTGCTTTGATAATGAACAGAAAGCATGGCTGCATGTGTGGCTCATTGATCAAAGGCACACATTTAGGGAAATTGAAGTGTGTATTTGAAAAGGTTTCCTTTATGTGTAATGTGTGTAACCTTTTTCTTCTTTGAGGGGTGGTCCACCTTGGCCTGGAGGAAGTCTATGAGTTTGGTTTGCTGGGTGATGGTTCCCTCCAGCTTCACCTTCTCCTGGGTGTACACAGCCTGCAGGGGGCGCCAGAGCAGCACTGTCAGTCGGCTCACACACACATGCAGCATTCATGCTGACCATCAGGGACTCGGGAGAGCGGGGAGGGAAGGTGAAAAGTTCGGCCATGTTTTCGCTCCAAAGTTGGGCTGAATCGACTGAATTCATTAACTTTCTGGAAATGCTTTGAGGTTCCACAGCTGCACTAGTCAGATGTTCTCTACTTGAATATGCTCTCTTCTAACCTGTTGTTAGACTCAGGAGGGTGAGAGAAGGGCATCAGTTTGGCCCTCGCAAGACACTTGAACTTGCAGAACTGATGCGACTGTGCTTATGTGAGTACATTTATGCAAAGATCCTTCATTACTCTGCTTTAACCCTATCTGATTTATGTGTGTTTGTGTGTGTGTGTGTGTGTGTGTGTGTGTGTGTGTGACTATGTGCTAATGTGTGTTTGTTTGTTTTTGCTCCAAAGTTGACCGACTGAATTCAGTAGTTCTGGAAATGCTTTGCGGTTCCACCTCTGCACTAGTGAGATGTACTCTACTTGAATGTTCTAATGTGTTCTCTTCTAACCTGTTGTTTAGCTCAATATTCTGAGCCGGACTGCTCTTTACCTTGAGGTTCTGTCAGGTTCTAGCTGTGCTATAGTGAGATGCATTCTGCTAATCTGCTTGAATGTTCTTTGCTTGAATGTTCTCTAGCTGTTGTCTAGCCAGCACAAATGGTCTCTTACAGCACTCTCTCTAGTAGGGTGTTCTGTACCTGAATGTTGCTTGAATGTTCTCTGTCCAGAAGAGATGTTCTCTCTTTGGACAAACTCTCTCTCCAAACCACCGTAACTGGATGTTCTCCAGACGTCTGTAACTGAATGTTCTGCAGCTGTTGTCCAGCCAGAACCAATGCTTTCTCTAAGGACACTCTCTCTAGTAGAGTGTTCTGAAAGTTCTCTATCCAGAACCGATGTTCTCTCTTATCTCTTAGGACACTCTCTCTCGAATCGTCTGTAACTGAATGTTCTCCTGGTGTTGCCCAGCCAGAACAGATGTTCTCTCTTAGAACGCACTCCCTCTCCAATCCTCGGTACCTGGATGTTCTCTAGCTGGTACTCCAGGTCTGTCCTCTCGGTCTTCAGCAGGTCCGTCTGGTCCAAAGCGTCCTGCAAACCCTGCGTCAAGCGGAAGATGTGGTTCTTCTGCAGGTCCAGCTGCTGCTGCAGCTTCCCTTGCTGTATGTGCATACACCCGACACAAACACACACACACACACACACACACACACACACACACACATAGAAACACACAAACATGGATTGACAGAGAGTAAGACACAGACAAAAGAGAGAGAACTATATTAAGATCATCTATATTAATGCATAGTGTTATATAAGCCTCAGCGCTGACAGTAAAGACAAGTGGAAGTTGGTGTGGAGAGTTACATAAGGGAGGTCTGAGTGCAGCAAACAGAGCTGGCTGCTGTCTACAGGGGGAGAGAACTCAGACAGCATCTCCTGCTGGAACTCTTCTCGCTCAGACGGAACACTCACACAGAAACGGAACACGCACAGAATCTGCTTCTGGAACTCTTCACACTCAGGCAGAACACTAACACAGAATGGAACACGCACAGAATCTGCTTCTGGAACTTCACGTTCACACGGAACACTCAGACAGAACCAATATGGACAGAAGCTGCTTTTGGAACTCTTCTCACCCAGACAGAAGGACAGGATTTGCTTCCATGTTAGCTAACTCAAGCACCTTTTTTAGAAACTTTAAATGTTCCCATTCATTATTGAAAGAAGCTCAAAGTAAATGGTTGCCTTGAAGAGTTCACATTTTTGAAAAATGGATGCAGTGAGAATGATTTGTCTCAAAAATAACAAAAATAGAAAATGAGAGAAACGAGTTAGACAGGTGCGCTGCTGTACCTCATCCATGAGCCTCTGCTTCACATCCCTCTCAGACTCCAGCTTCTGCTGCAGACTACGAGCGTTCATCTCCAGCATACCGTGCTTCTTCTCCAGGTCACCTAGCTGTGTGTGTAAGTGTGTGTGTGTGTGTGTGTGTGTGTGTGTGTGTGTGTGTGTGTGTGTGTGTGGAGGGGGAAAGAAAAAGATGTTTCAGTCACTCAAGTCATTGTGAATCTAAAGCAGACTAACTACACACTGTGACAGAGTACAGAGAGACAGGAGCAGATAACATGACTTCATCATTTAGAGTAACACTGACACGGAATGAGTCACCATAGACAAGGGCAACACAGACACACACACACAGTAACACTAGAATGAAGGTGTGTGTGTACAGTATGTGTGTGTGTCAGAGAGAGAGAGAGAGAGAGAGAGAGAGAGAGAGAGAGAGAGAGAGAGAGTGTGTGTGTGTGTGTATGTGTGTGAAAGCTGAACCCTGCCTATACGCATCTGCCTATTTGGTGTCTCAGTAAATGGATATAGAGATTCAACTTCAGCTGCACATGTAGTAATTTAGCTGTTACACAATTGCATCTAAGTTACAGGCGTAGGTGGATAACAGCCAGACAAGCAGAATGAGCGAGACTGCATCATTACACTCCCCTCCAGAAACACACCAGGGAATGCAGGCATGCTGCTGCCATGCAGTAATACCGTCATTTCCCAACTATTAGCCGCAGCTTATACATTGATTTTGCGACATTTCTTCAGCTGTGAGGTTAACACATGAGGGCAGGTAATATTATATCAAGATGTTTTTGATTCTTTTCACTTGCATAATACACTGCCCATCGACTTATACACAGGGCAGCTAATACACAAGAAATGATTGTAAACTACCATGGCCAATCAAATGACTACACAGACTAGTGCATCAGCAGGCTGCCAGATCATAGATTGAAAACAACAATGTTTTATCAGCAGAGAATAACATCAACAGACTGACAGACGAATGGAGACACACAGACCAGCTGTTCAGACAGAGAGGTCGAGAGATGGATGTCATGGATGGATGCCTTGATGCCTGGATAAGTGGATAAAGACAGAAAGAAAGAAAGAAACACAGAATGAATGAATGAATGAATGAATGAATGAATGAATGAATGAATGAATGAATTAATGAATTAATGAATTAATTAATGATAATGCTAGGATGGATGGATGTAGCCTGACGTCTAGGGTGACCACCTGTCCCGCTTTACGTTGTACTGTACAGCAATTTTACCCTTTGTCCCGCCTCACG
>NC_085001.1:28575426-28585426 GCF_963854185.1 Sardina pilchardus
TCTCCACTGCCCTGTGATGTTCTCTCTCTCTCTCTCCCTCTCTCTACCTCTCCATCTCTCTCCATCTCTCTCTCAGGGCTGGTCTGTGATGTCCACGCATCCTGGTCCAACTCGACCTGCGAGAGCGCCGATGACACATGCCTCCCACTCGCCTCTCGGATACCCATCATCCTCTCTGATTACGCAACTGCGGGGATGGAGACGCTGTACGCCCACACACACACACACACACACACACACACACACACACACACACACACACACACACACTTCCACGGGCGCTTGTCTTTATCTTCACCTTCTCCCTCTTCTTCTCTTTCTCCCTCCTCTTCCTCCTCTCCTCCTCTTTCTCCCTCTACTCCCTTCATCTTCCTCATACATCTCTCTCTCGCTTCATGTTCTTTCTTATTCCTCCACTTCTCTGCTCTCTTCATCTATCTCTTCTTCTCCTCTTCTCTCCCTCCATCTCTCCTCTGTGTTCCACTGCATATTCTCCAGCTGTTCTGGGCTGCTCTGGTCTTCTCTAGATCTTGCTAAAACTCCCTTCTCTTCTTCAAACTTGTGCCCTCCTCTCCTCCATTTTCAACCTGTTATATCCCCTCCTCTCCTCTCCTCCCCTCCCCTCCTTTCCTCTCCCCTCCTCTCCTTTACCCTCTCCTCTCCTCTCCTCTCCCCTCCTTTCCTCTCCCCTCCTCTCCTTTACCCTCTCCTCTCCTCTCCTCTCCCCTCCTTTCCTCTCCCCTCCTCTCCTTTACCCTCTCCTCTCCTCTCCTCTCCCCTCCTTTCCTGTCCCCTCCTCTCCTCTCCTCTAGCTGTTTTTTCTCCTTTCTCTCTCTTTCTCTGTTAGGCTCTCCTCTACTCTGGCCCTTCTTGTAGTCTTCATTAAAGTTGTCCTCTCCTCTTTTCTCCTCTTCACATCCTTTGCTCTCCACTTCACCTCCTCTTCTATCCTTCTTCTCCTCTCCTCTTTTCTCCTTCTGTGCTCTCTTCTCTTCTCCTCCCCTCTCCTCTTCTTTTCCCTCCTGTTTTTCTTTAGGGCTTTCTCTTGCTTTCTCTTCGCCCCATCTCGTCCTCCTTCTTTGTCATGTCTTCACTTAATCTCTTCTGTGCATTCTTCCTTTCTCCCCTGTGTCTTCATGTCCCTTGTTTACTTCTCTATCATCTCTTTATCTCTCTCTGCTCCCTCCATCTCTCCTCTCCTCCTCCTAGATAGATCTCTCCACTTCTCTCCTTTAGCCAAGTAACAATAGAGCTGGCCACAGCTTTCCCTGCCTTTTAAAGCCCATTGTTATGGGAGGGATTTAAAGCCTCCCGCAGTTGCGGTTTATGGTTTATCGCTGCTGTGTGTGTGTGTGTGTGTGTGTGTGTGTGTGTGTGTGTGTGTGTGTGTGTGTGTGTGTGTGTGTGTGCTTATATGTGTTTTTAAGTTTATGTTTATACGTTGTGCGTTTCTACTGCCTCATCTAAATGTTTCCAGAGATCAGACATTTTAGCGTGTTGACGTGTTGAGTCTCACACACTACCTTTAAGAAGTGTTAGTGATGAGTCAGGGCCGATCCTCTCAGGTGTAATGATAACATCACAGCACACTGATGCCAGTAGTAGCGTTAGTTCAGCAGGAACCAAGCACACCCACCTGTCTCTACACCCAGCAGGACTTACAGTACGTCTCCCAACAGCCTCCTAGTGCAGTATTCTTAGCCTTGTCGGATGATGAGTATATTTATAAGTATAGTGTGTGTGTGGGGGTGTGTGTGTGTGTGTGTGTGTATTTGTGGTTGTGGTGGCGACCTGCGGGTTTTTGCGTGTGCTTTTGTCTCACCTGCTTCTGGTTGTTGAGGTGCATCTCTCGGTCGGCCACCTCGCGGCGCAGGCGGTCCACGTCCTGCGTCAGCTGCATGCGCTCCTCCCGCTCGTCCGTGGCCTCGTCCAGCTGCTTGGACAGGTAGAAGTTCTGACGGTTCAGCTCGGCGTTCTCCTGGGTCAGGTGAGTCAGCTGCTCCTCCAGGTCTGTGATCACCTGGGGACGAGACAGGACAGGTAAGGGGGCAGGTACCTGCTGCTGATTATGGATGGGATCAGGTGCTGTGTACTTTTTTTTTATTAGTTTCTTAATCTTTCATATACATATACATATATATATATATATATATATATATATATATATATATATATATATATATATTGTGTGTGTATAAGTATATATATATAGAATTAGTATAGAATGTCTATTTATACTCTACATATACTGTACGTATCTGTAGATATTTAATCTGGAAAACCTGTATTTATCCAACTATACACTGTACATCACTGTCTACACTGTCTACACTGTCTACACCTCTTCACTGTCTACACAGCTGTACTGAACCTGCACTTGGTATTTAATGTTTCTTTGCACTTCTGGTTGGATGTCAACTGCATATCATTGGCAGCACTGTGCCTGTAGTCTGCTAAATGACAATCTCATCTAATCTAATCTAATCCAAAACATTATTAAAGATTACTAAAGACGATCATCATTAAAACAGTGAATGATTTCACATCAATAATAATTAGACTAAAAAGATATACCGCTATCTGTGTGCATACTGGAGTGTGTGGGAGTACTTTTTCTCACTTGGAGTTAAGATTAGCTCCAAGAAGTGTGACTCGCTGTGCGGTTTAGGGTTCAAGGTTGAGATGTATGTGGAGAAGAATTCTCAAGCACTTATCTCTTTATACACACATTTAGAATTTCATGAAAATCATGAAAAGGAAGCACAGAAGTACAGTACAATATACATTGGTTGATGTTTAATACAGTATATAGAAACATATAATATGGTCAGTCTCTGGAGTTCGTTCAGTGAATCTATTGTATCCAAATGTCACCCAAAGGTCAAAAGTGATTCAACTGAAAGAGAGTCCTTTCTGTTACTGCTGATAACATTTGAAGCTGCTTGTCTGCACATCTCAGAGGGGTGGATTGTTCTAGAATGATAAAAAAAAAGAAAAAAGATGCAGGATTCTGATCTGGAACTTTGAAGCTGAACCCAGTATTCCGTGAGTGCTGATTGGTCCTGGTGGCTGAGCTAACGAGTCGTTAGAGGATGGGGAATCAAAGCGGAAACTCATGATCTGAGGCTGATTATAAAGCCATAATGCCATGAAAGAAAGACCTCTCGTCAGTGGACAGTGTGAGAGCGCCAGGGGTACCACACACACACACACACACACACACACACACACACACCGAGGCTGCAGTGCTAGCTCAAGCCCACAGTACCATGCTGTTCTGTCTAGCGTGGCAGCACAGAACAGAACAGCGCAGAGTGGAGTGCACAGCGCAGCGCAGGGCTGGGCTGGTCAAGACAGTTGGCAAGAGGAGACGAGGACGGGAGAGACGCCAGATGAATGAGCTGGCACAGGAAGAAGAGATGGAGGGAGAGAGAGAGAGAGAGAGAGAGAGAAGAAGCAGAAGTAAGGTGAGAAAAGGAGAGAGAGAAAGATGGAGAAAAAAAGTACAATTAGGAGAGAAAGACATGAAAGAGCAAGGGGATGGGGTGAGAAAGATGAAGGAAGAGAGGGAGAGGGGGATGTTGAGATAGCGATAGAAGAGGGGAGTGTGAAAGAGAGACAGAGAGAGGAATAGAGAGAAAGGGACGAGGAGACAGAGAAACAGAAAGAGGAAGAGAGGGTATGGGGAGAGAGAGATGGAGAGAAGGAGACAGTGAGATGGAGTGAGGGAGGAGGAGGAGAGATGGAGTGAGGGAGGAGGAGAGAGGGATGGAGATAGATGGAATGAGGGAGGAGGAGAGAGAGGCCAGGAGTGTGGGAAGCTGGGCATCATCATTACTGTTATTATAAACAGTGAGGGAAAAAAACAGAACAAATAAACAGAAATGAACTGACCCACTTTGTGAGTGCTCTGTCCACGCCTCTGAGTGAAGGAGTTGACGGACATCATTACCAGTCCTGACTTCCTCACCTTTAAAACCAGTCCTGACGTCCTCACCTTTAAAACCAGTCCTGACGTCCTCACCTTTAAAACCAGTCCTGACGTCCTCACCTGTAAAACCAGTCCTGACTTCCTCACCTGTAAAACCAGTCCTGACTTCCCCACCTTTAAAACCAGTCCTGACGTCCTCACCTTCAAAATCAGTCCTGACGTCCTAGTCCCCTAGTAGCCTACCAACTAGCAAGGCACCAAACCCCAAATGACTTCTGGGTGCCACAGCAATGGTTGCCCACTTGTCTGGGTCTGTGTGTGTGTGTGTGTGTGTGTGTGTGTGTGTGTGTGTGTGCGTGCGTGTGCGTGCGTGTGCGTGTGCGTGTGCGTGTGCGTGTGCGTGTGTGTGTGTGTTTGTGTGTGATCACCATGGATGGGAAGTAAGCAGAAAAAGAATTTCCTTCGGGATCAATAGGTCTGTCTGTCTGTCTATCAATCTATCCATTGACTCTACAGTATATGGCTTCCATCACTTACACTAACTGTCTTCCGATGACAATCAGGAAGGTTAGATGCATCGCGTTAGCAACGGATGTGCACTTTCATAGTGTACATTAAATCAGAACAACTCTACAGAGCCCTGCTTTCATTTTCTTGCTTTTGGATTTACTGTATCATTTCAAATCACATAAAGGCAAACAGCATGACATATAACATCAAGTGAAATACTGAGAGAAAACTTTGGAGTTGTGTTCACTTCCTTGGTGCACTGGTATAGTCATTGTGTGTCAATAAATTCCATAACACTGAGGAACTGTTGAACAACAAGACCCACATATGTGGCCGCTCGACAGAAATAGCTGTGGCAGATCTGGCAGTGAAATCGGCACCGGTTCATCCACGCCACAGCGAGAGATATAAAGCAATCACCAACCAGCTTGGGTGTGGGAGGATGAGGAAAGTAGGGCAGGAGGATAAGGAGAACAAGAGAGAGAGAGAGAGAGAGAGAGAGAATGAGAGAGAATGAGGGAGTGAGAGAACAAGTGAGAAAAAGAGAATGAGCAAGAGAACAAGAGAGAACGAGGAGAGCGGAAGAACAAGGCAGAGAGAGAGAGAGAGAGAATGAGGGAGAGAGAGACCAGGGGAAGAAAGCAAGAGAACGAGGGAGAGAGCAGGAGATAGAGGGAGAGATAGAATGAGGGATAGAGGGGGAGAGAGAGAATGAGGGAGAGAGCGGGAGATAGAGGGAGAGATAGAATGAGGGATAGAGGGGGAGAGAGAGAATGAGGGAGAGAGCGGGAGATAGAGGGAGAGATAGAATGAGGAGGAGAGAGAGAATGAGAGAGTCATGCATTAGATGACAATGGGCTGCTAGGCTGCTAGAGGTATTTGAAAGGGAACAGCTGTGAGAGTTCAGCTGATAGAGGCCTCTTCACAGTCACCTCCCTCTCATCAGGCCAACGCAGCAGGAGCATAATAAACATCATTATACAGCACTGGCCTACCACCAACACCACCACCATCCCCACCCTCTCCACCCCCACCACCACCCTCTTCAATACCACCACCACCACCCTCTACATCCTCTCCATCAACACCACCACCATCCCCACCATCTCCACCACCTCCACCACCCTCTTCAATACCACCACCTCCACCACCCTCTCCACCACCACCACCACCACCACAGCCCTGTCCACCAACACCACTCTCTCCACCACCACCACCCTCTACAGCAGGAGATACACCAACCCGACGGTTGGACGTCTGGAGGAGTTGGATGGGGTTGGGAAGAAATTGGTCCGGTGTGTCCCAGTTCGTCGGAGGTGGTTGGGAGACTTTTTTTCCCGATCGGGATCTCGTCGAGAGACTTTGAGCTTGCTCAGTCGGGGCTAGCTTCGGCGTTGGGGTACTCTGATTGGTTGTGCTAATTTCGTGTGACATGTAGCCTACAGACAGGCACTGTGTGAGAGGTGTTGGTTGCTGCACCTCGAAATGGCTACCCCTTGGCTTGCTTTGTTTGCTAGTGTAGCACAGGCTGGTTTGGTTTGTTTTGTTTACTACTAGTTGTCCGTGTTGGTTGCAAAACAAAATGGCTTGCTTTGTTTGCTAGTCTAGCGCTTGCTAGTTTTGCTACTACTAGCCTACTACTACAACAAGATACTTTCTTGGCTAGCAGACATCGGGCACGTGAAAAGGGGCATGTAATTGAAATGTGTGTGCTTTGTTTACAGTATGTGCTGCTCACGAGAATAGCACCCCTGGTGCCACCCCCGGGGGAGTGTTTGCGCGGTCGCAGAAAGTTTACGCGGTGGCGGGGTCGATTGACGTCGCAGCAGTGTGTTTCGCAGTTTGCTGTCGGCTGTCGGCTCTCAGCCAACGCTGTGTGACGCCAACATCGGGAGTCTGGAATTGGAGCTCGAGTCCCTCTCCACCAACACCAACACCACCCTCTCCACCACCTCCACCACCCTCTCCAACACCACCCTCTTCAATACTCAAAACAGCCCTGTCCTACCACCACCACCACCCTCTCCACCACCACTATCCTCTCCACCACCACCACCCTCTACAACACATCCCTTCCCAGAGCAGTTGATTAAACAAACAGTGGACAGTGACCAGCCTTTGACTTGAGTTGTGGACACAACATGCTTTCACTCTCATACGGCAGGTTGGATGTAGTCTGGCTGCCACCAGACCAAGCTCAATCATTTGAGATTGAACATTAGTCTGGGGAGTCTGCACTGTATTTCTACTGCACAATAGGCCTGATTAATGGGCATAGTTCAAATTTGGATAGTCCTTCAACCAATCAGATCAACGATCCAGGTGCGCCTGGTGGATAAGCTAGTTTGTGATTGGTTCCAGCAAAAATGGAACGAAAGCAGGAGAGATGAATGTGCAGGTGTCCAGCCTGAGCTGCAGGGCCACATCCAATTAGCAGCAGATGGGGCTTTGTTTACCCAGCCTAGAATTGGACTAGAATTGGACTACAGCAGTAGATTAGATGTGTAAATAATTCATGTGTGTTTGATGTTTGCATGTTTTGTTAAGAGTTCGAGAGGAATAAGACGAGGATGAGACGACGAGGTGGATGAGAAACATACCGCACAGCTGTCCCTCAGTGCGTCAAACTTCCGCTGGATCTCATCACGATGGGCCTTCACAGGAGGAGAGATGAGAGGAGAGAGAGAGGAGAGAGAGAGGAGAGGAAGAGAGAGAGAAGAGAGAGGAAGAGAGAACACACTTCATTAGAGTCCTCCGTTAGTGTCTGCTCTTCGGCTCTGCAGAACAGAGAGCCATCAGTGAGAGTGTGTGTGTGTGTGTGTGTGTGTGTGTGTGTGTGTGTGTGTGTGTGTGTGTGTGTGTGTGTGTGTGTGTGCGTCTCGTGTATGTGTGTGTGTGTGTGTGTGTGTGTGTGTGTGTGTGTGTCTCGTGTGTGTGTGTGTGTGTGTGTGTGTGTGTGTGTGTGTGTGTGTGTCTCGTGTGTGTGTGTGTGTGTGTGTGTGTGTGTGTGTGTGTGTGTGTGTGTGTGTGTGTGTGTGTGTGTGTGAGTCTCCATGCTGGAGAGGGAGTGCTATAGGGGCCCAGGAGGACCTCTAAAATAGAGAGACGCTTTTGGACTGAGTGCCCGTCACACACAGAGCAGCCATCCACTGCAGGAGGAGTGAGAGGCTATGGAGAGATCTTGTGTGAATACTAAGCTTATGATTATGATGCTATACTGTGTGAGTGTGTGAATGCTTGATTGTTGCTGCGTGTGTGTGTGTGTGTGTGTGTGTGTGTGTGTGTGTGTGTGTGTGTGTGTGCACGTTTATGTGTGTGTGTGTGTGTGTGTGTGTGTGTGTGTGTGTGTGTGTGTGTGTGTGTGTGTGTGTGTGTATGCGTGTGCGTGTGTATGCGTGTGTGAGTCTCCATGTGTGTGTATGTGTGTGTGTATACCCTCAGTACAGTGATCTCTTCCTCTGCCTCGGCGGTGGTCTCCTCCAGCTCGGTCTTGGCCTGCTGCAGCTGGTTCTCCAGGGCGTGTCTGGCCGCCTGGATGCCCGTGATCTGGGACTCGCGCTCCTGCAGGGACAGGGTCAGCTCCGACACCTGCCGCTTGATCTCCAGCTTCTGCTCCTCGTGCTCCAGACCGATCTGACCAACACACACACACACACACACACACCATCAGCGTTACACACACACACACACACACACACCACCAGCGTTACACACACACACACGTCGGCGCACACACACACACCGACACCGACACCGACACAAACACACACACACACACATACACACACACACATACACATGGCTAGACGTATTCAGTGTTCGGCACAGACCAAACACACACAACAGCAGGTCTGTCTGAGGCCACTGCACTCAGAGCAGACAGGATGAATAGACATGTCTCTACTCCTCTATTCTCCCCTCATCTTTGCATCTGTTGTCTCTGCTTGGCTCTTCTCCTTCTCCTCCCTTCCTTTCTCCCTCCCACTCTCTCTCTGACCTCATCCCTCTCTCTCCATCTTTCTTTCTCTCTTCCCCTCTCTTCTCACTCTATCCTCCACCCCTCTCCATCTCTCCCCCTCTCCTCCTCTCCTCACTTCCCGTAGTCTGGTCTCCAGCTCCAGTACTCTGCTCTTGTGACTCTGCTCCTGTTGACTCATCTTCTCCAGGTGCTCCTCCAGGTCCCTAACTTCTCTCATCACTCTATCCTCCATCCTCCTCTTTCTCTCTCCTTACTCTATCCCCCATCCCTCACTCTCTCTCTCCTCCTCCCTCTTTCTCTCTCCTTCACTCCTCACCTCTCATAGTCTGGTCTCCAGCTCAAGTACTCTGTTCCTGTTGACTCATCTTTTCCAGGTGTTCCTCCAGCTCTCCCACTCTATCATCACTCTATCTTCCATCCTCCTCTTTCTCTCACCTCACTCTACCCCTCTCTCTCCTCCTCCTCTCCTCACCTCCCGTAGTCTGGTCTCCAGCTCCTGGACTCTGCTCTTGTGGCTCTGCTCCTGTTGACTCATCTTCTCCAGGTGCTCCTCCAGCTTGGCGTTCTGAGCCTCCAGCTTGCCGGCCTGAGACTCCAGGTAGAACTTCTGCTGCCGCAGCTCCGAGATCATCTCTTCCTGTGCTTTCCTGATACAAGACACACACACACACACACACACACAATAGAACCAGTAACAACCTGGAGTTGCCGACAGGCCTGGGATATTATGGGATGAGCTGCCTTGGCAACTTTTTATGATATGGAATGAGAACTACTTCAGAGAACTTTTCTGTTGAGAACTACTACAGAGCCTTGGAACTACAGATGTAAACAACTATTTTGGTCAACCAGTATATTTTTAGAGGTGTGATTAATAAAATTGAACTGTTGAACAGAACAAATTGAACAACTCCATTCAGGGTTTCAAACTGTGTCAGACTCAATGGAGTATAATAACTATTCTGCATGTGACTAAATGTTGCTTTCATTATTAACCTTCTGATCTTCAGTCATGTGCAGGAGAGTAAGTGATGGACAACCTCTGAGAAAGTTTGTGTGTGTGTGTGTGAGAGAGAGAGAAAGAGAGACAGAGAGAGACTGAGAGAAAGAAAAAAGAAAGAGAGAGAGAGACTACTGATTGAATCAGTTCTAGACTGACTCACTGACTGACAGTCTTATTATAAAACAGCACTGGACCCACAAGTTCCTCTGATAATAGAGTGATTAAGTGTCAGAGAGAGGATGAGATTAAATGACTAAACATTCACTTGTTGATTGGTTAATTGTTTGTTTGATTGATTGATTGATTGCAGATCTCAATAATGCAACAGTGGTATGCAGTACTTACATGTTCTTCTGAGTGTAGATGCTGCTGTTAGCCGCTAGCTTGTTAGCCTCAGACAGCTCAGCGATCCTCTGCTCCAGACTGCTCATTTTGGAGTCCATGGCATTAATGGTCTGCAGAGAGAGAGAGCAAGAGAGAGAAAGAGAGAGAGAGACTGAATACATTGCCCTAACAATGCAACAGCATGAAATTATCTATTTCCAGAATGCGGAGTGCAGGCTCAGATCTCTGCACT
>NC_085001.1:28590426-28592926 GCF_963854185.1 Sardina pilchardus
ACTTTTCTAGATGGTCTACAGCACGTGTAAGAGTCTACTGTAAACTTTTCTAAATGGACTTTTCTAGCAGTTCTACAACGTGTAAAAGTAATGGTATTGATGTTGTCATGGCAGTGAGTGTGTTGCGATGTTTCTTCCGGATGTTTCCACAGGCTGACCTTCTGGATCTTCAGCTGGTACTCGGTGGCCTTCCTCTTGAGCTCCTCGCTGGTGTGGCGCGACTCCTTCAGCTCCGACTCATAGAGGTCGCTACGGCGACGAGCCGCCGAGAGATTCTCCTCCAGCTGCCGGATGGAGACGCGCATCTCCTCCAACTGAGCATGATACTCCTGCAGAGGGGGGGGGTATGGAGGAGGAGAGGGGAGGAGGGAGGAAGAGAAGGGGGGAGAGGGAGAGAGGAGGGCAGGGGTGAAGGGGGAGGGAGGGAGGAGGAGGAGGAAAGAGGAGAGAGGAAAAGAAGGGAAAGAGGGTGGAGAGAGAAGGGGGGATTGGGGAGAGGATGAGAGGGGAGAGAGGAGGAGGGGGGTGAAGGAGGTGGGGGGGTTGGAGATGAAAGGAGGAAGAAAGGTACAGAACAATAAACAGATTAGAAAAATAGAGGAGGAGGAAAAAGTGGAAGGGAAATATAGAATGGAGAGATGAAAAGCAGATGAAAGTGAAGTGGTAAAAAATAGAAAGAGAGGAGAGAAGAGGGGATGAGGAATAGAAAAAAAGAGGACGAGGAAGGAAAGGATAGAAGAGATGAAGTGAACGAAGGAGAAGAAAGAGAAGTCAGTCAGTTGAATAGCGGCGTGTCAGATCAGACAGCAGGCGCTGGGACCAGGGCGAGAGAATAGGCTGAGACAGCGAGAGTGTGTGCCACGCACCCAACCCCCTGACAGGCCCAGGAGAGAGGGATAGAGCTGAGGAGGAGAAGAGGAGAGAGGGATAGAGCTGAGGAGGAGAAGAGGAGAGAGGGATAGAGCTGAGGAGGAGAAGAGGAGAGAGGGATAGAGCTGAGGAGGAGAACAGGAGAGAGGGATGGAGCTGAGGAGGAGAAGAGGAGAGAGGGATGGAGCTGAGGAGGAGAAGAGGAGAGAGGGATGGAGCTGAGGAGGAGAACAGGAGAGAGGGATGGAGCTGAGGAGGAGAAGAGGAGAGAGGGATGGAGCTGAGGAGGAGAAGAGGAGAGAGGGATGGAGCTGAGGAGGAGAACAGCAGCAGATAAAAGAGAGCATCAGAAAACTGAGGGGGGAGGGGGGAGAGTGATAAACACGTCAACAGAGAAAGAGAGAGAGAGAGACATGGAGGGGGGACAGTGATAGAAACATCAGAGAGAGAGAGAGAGAGAGAGAGAGAAAGAAAGAGAACGAGGGAAAGAGAGGGAGGGGGACAGTGATAGAAACATCATCACAGAGAGAGAGAGAGAGAGAGAGAGAGAGAGAGAGAGAGAGAGGTGTTCAGGTTGTGTGACATAGGGCATGGTAGAAAGGATATCTACTTCAACCCCACCGATCTCTGACTTAGATGGACTCCTCCAACACTACTGGTCTCCTAGATGGACTCCTCCAACCTAACTGGTCTCCTAGATGGACTCCCCACCTACTGGTCTCCTAGATGGACTCCTCCACCCCTACTGGTCTCCTAGATGGACTCCTCCAACACTACTGGTCTCCTAGATGGACTCCTCCAGCCCTGTGCTGCTAAAGGTACTAGTTGACCACAGCTGATCAGACAGACAGACAGGGTCAGGGTCAGGGACAGGCCATCACTCTGGCTTCTAAAGCCAGAACAGCAGATGCGGCTGAACTCCGCTCCAGAGCCCACAGCTAGAGACCAAGTTAATCAACAGTGTTCACTAACAGAATGAGCCGTGCTGCGCTCTGCGCTCAACGCACTCTCTGTGGCGTCGTGGTCCAATCAGAGCTCGTTTTTACGGATGAGCTCTAAAATGCCAGGACATTAAAAGGTTTAATTTGCGTTAGTTTTAACCTAATCAGGGGCTTGTGCCGCTTCCTGCCCGAGAGAAATACGTCAGCTTCGAGCTTTTTAGTGAGTCACAGAGGTGGAGAAATTATCACCAGCGTGCACGAGAGTCATTTTGTTTTATTAAAAATGACGTAGGACCAACAAACAAACCTGGCAACACACTTGACATTTAGTGAAATTAGCACTCAGGAGGCTGTTACAGCTCAATGCTAATTATGAATCCATCCAAAACCATAATTTTCACTCACCAGCAGGTTGGAGAACATTATTAATTGTGTTGTGTGCATGCAAAAACCTCTGACCTCTCGATAGTCTTCTGATGCTTGAAATAAGCCTGTTCTTTTACATATCATTAACATCCCAAATAGCCTGCTCATTGAGTGTATGAGTGCTGTTTCTACCCAAGTGGGGACCAACTTTCTGTACCAGTAAGTACCCAGGTCTCTGAGTATGTGAGTATCATATCCAGAATCTATACAGCTACAGTAGATCTCTAGAGTATCCAGATCCATTGGCGTATGAGCTTCGAGCT
>NC_085001.1:28600426-28602926 GCF_963854185.1 Sardina pilchardus
ACAGAAATGTAGGGGGATAGATGAGCGGCCCCTCCTCTAATGGCATGACCCTTTAGCCTGTCTTCGTGAAAGTAGCGTTTTGGTAGTGAACGGATTAGCAGGTGTTTGCTTGATTAATATGGAAGGCAAGAAGAGGAAAGAGAAAGAGGGGGCTGAAAAAGGCAGAATTAAGAAGAAGCGACTGCTGGAGGAGCATGCATCTAAATGCTCAAAACAGATTTAGGCTATCCGTAGCCTAGTCCACAGCCATTACGAGTACAGGTAAATTTGACAGAATGAAAAACATTGACGCAAAGCTGAACTACGTTAGGCTACTTGCTAGACGGAAAATATCACAAGCTAGTTAACTCATGTAGCCTACATTTCAAACGAATCAATGGCTTACAGTTTTTTTCAGTGACTAACATAGCGTTTGTCCAAACAGTTGTCACGTTTTCAAAACTCTAAACACATTGTGGCCATAGGCTACCATTCACACATTTCATGTCGTTTTCGCACAATATGCAGGCAGTGAACACATTTCCACAATGCTTACATTTTCTTAACAAACAAGTTATACCTCTCAACAAAATGATGGATCGTTTTTCTATTATTTTACAGATGTTAACACATGACATCCCACAATAATTAAAACAATTCCAAACCTTAGTAACCTCTGCTTCTGCAATGGTATCAGTTCAAAAACAATATATCTCAGCTGATAATAAACAAACAATTGAATAACTGGCACACAGATGATGTTGGGTAAATTGGGCCAACCACAGCTGATTCCAGTTTGTCTTAGACTCAGTGGCAGGGGTTACTTTTTACATTTACATACACAGTAGAAGGAGGAGGTGATGTTTTTGGAAACAGAAACATAAAAAGACAAATACTGTAATGTTTGGATGAGGAAGAGTAAGAACAATGGGCCCAGGGAGAAGAGCAGTGAAAGGCGCAGTAGGAGGTGCAGGAGCAGTGAAGCAGTGAGAGGTGCAGGAGCAGTGAGAGGAGCAGGCCCAAGGAGAGGGCAAGGTAGAGATGTAAGATGCTTTTGAATGTGAACATTACAGTATATGTGGACATACAGTTCCCAACCAAGAAATTTAGTGTAACAATGGTGTATTGCATGTTTTGCATTCAAATGCCCGTAAAACTGAAACATGAAGTCTGGACCTGGACCTTCATAGATTGACTATATTACATTTAGCCAACATTTTGTTTGTGTTTATAATATACGGAAGGTGGTCGTGCTCAAGGCATGGGTGGGTTGGGCCGGCAGTGGGCTGGCGGCGGGTAGGGGGCCGGTGTGGTCAGAATATTCCCGGTGGATTTTAGTGTCCCACTCCGCCCCTGGTTCCATTCCATGCAGATGTGAAGCCTGCAGGCTACCCTTGAGGAGGGGCTATCCTGGCAGTGGGTACTTGTGTTAGGCTAGCCTATACAAGCACTGTAGTAGCCCAGAAAATGTATGATAATTTAATGTAATAATTAAGGGTTTACAACACAGCAATTTCCCATGTGAGGTCGAGTTGCTTTTGATAACCTATTCTGCTGCCATAATTATAGTCTGCAGTGGGACCTCTCAGTACCAGGGCTGTCTAATTAACAACATCTGAATTAGCGAAAATTTGAAATTATGAAAGTTCAATGATCTAATGCTTGGATTTCTACATTTATGAATATGAATATGATATCTAATGATTAAATATGTGTTTGTACTTGGTTGTGTGCACATGAACAAAATCCTACCTTGACTGCCATGTGAATCATACTGATTTGAAAATTATAAAAGGGAGAAAAGAACCTGAACTGTCTTTTTTTAATCTCTTTTGGTGAAGCATTGGTCAAAACGGGATTAACAGTTCACCACTGGTAATGGATGGGCTAAAACTTTATTTAGTGATTTGAATAACAGTGAACGTGTTAAAACGAAAACTGTATTTTGTGATTTGAGTAGCAGTAGTGAACGTGTTTAAAACGAAAACTATATTCGGTGATTTGAGCAACAGCAGTGAACATGTTAAGACTAAAACTATATTCAGTGATTTGAGTAGCAGCAGTGAACGTGTTTAAAACTAAAACTATTTGAGTAGCAGCAGTGAACGGACAGCCTCCAGTCTCCATGGTCACAGGTGAGTGAGTGTGTACCTCGGGTTGCGTCGTCACTCGGAAAGGTGCTGTGTCTGTCGGCTGCTCTCTCTCAGTCAGCCAGTGGGTATTTTGACGAGGAAGAAGAGTTGAAGCCTGCCGTGCTTTACCTGGAAATAAAAATGAACACCACCCCATAAATCAGTGTTTGAGCCTGCGGTGGAAGAGCAATGGAATCTGGTACCTCGTCTCTCTTCTCCTCACTGTTGGTGGTTCAAAAAGCTGCTCCTGCTACTTGGTCCTAAAATATCCACCAGCTTGGGCGTGAGTCAAACTGATGATTCAGAGATTACATTATTCTATCATGAACCTGGCATCCTACTCTTCCTCAATGCACACACACACACACACACACACACACACTCCCATC
>NC_085001.1:28605426-28607926 GCF_963854185.1 Sardina pilchardus
TTGAACACTGTCTGTTTTGGCGGACATTGTAAGAGTAAGACCATGCTCTTCCTTTAGAAGCTACTCTAAGGAATACACACCAAACCCTGTGCTGACAACTCCTCTCACTCCGTCCCTCAAACTCTCTCTCTCTCCCTTTCTCTCCCTTTCTCTCTCTCTCTCTCTCTCTCTCTCTCTCTCTCTCTCTCTCTCTCTCTCTCTCTCTCTCTCTCTCTCTCTCAATTCAATTCAATTCAAGGGTGCTTTATTGGCATGACAAACAAGACATTCATGTTGCCAAAGCAGTCAAACAAATGTATATCATAGTGTAACATTAGCACAGAATAAAAATACATATATACGCTGTACACATGCATACATGTACATATAGACATACACATAAGAACGCAAGTAATATACCATAAGTATGTCTATTCTCTGTAAAAAATAAGGATAGAGTCTAAATATCTATGTGAGATAAAATGATTAAGTTATGCTAGTGTCTCTCAGCTTATGACAGTGTGAAATGTATCTTGCTGCTAGAGGGGCTGAATATCCCTCTCCTGAGAGGATAGGCAGTTTATCATGTGAACCCATGGTTTCGAACTTTGGGTAGTATGTTTTAAAACTAGGGAAAGATGCCTCTCTTATATTTTTATATTTGTCACAGTGAAGAAGAAAGTGCTCCTCTGTCTCAACCTTCCCTGTCTGGCAGTGACTAGGGTTGGGCATCGATAACCGGTTCCGTCTTGGAACCGGGTTTAACTTATCAATTCCATCGACATCGTACGCCTTTTTTGTTATCGATTCCCTTAACGATTCCCTCAGCCTGCATGACGTCGGACATTTTCCGGTTTTCCTGAAATTTTGTGTTACTACACGCCCTCTGCGACGACTCATACTACAAGTCAAATCGTGTAAGGGTAGTAATACCAGCAATATGTTAAAACATTTGTCCGTGAAGCATGGGATTAAGCTCCAAGAGTGTCATGTGTTTGACAGACTACAGAGGGGTGCTAACGTTGCCCGGTCCAGGGCTCCAGAGTGCATATGCGCCCAAAATGTTTAAGAGTGTGCCTGAAAATAATTCTAGGTGCACCTGACGCTGCTCGGGTGAAAGCATACGTTTCCTTCACAAGTTTTAATTGTAGACTATGTGTGCAACTTTGCCAAACTGTAAAAGTAACCCCCTTGGTCCGCTCTCTCTCCCTCTCCCTCTCTCGTGCGCGACACCCGCCCCTCGACATGCACATTCACAATCGTGAAAGCAATGACGCATAGAAGACAACTAGCGACATTATAATTAATTTCGGTTAGCATCATAGCGTAGGCTACTGCACAAATTTGATTCAAACTTGCATTCAAGTTGACTGATCATCTCAATGTTTTCCAACTCTAAGACTCAAAAGGGCCTGTCCCAAGGAGACAAAGTATTAACCTACCTTGCAACTTAAACACACGTGGGGAAACTGAACAGTCCAACCAGTAGCCTAGGCCTAGACTATAATAAGCTAGCCAACTATGCTACTTTGTTTACAATTTGAGGCTTCAAGCCGACAGCTGAATTAAAGAGGCAGAGTTGTAATATGAATAGTCATGAATGTCATGAATATCAGAAATGTCAGTAGGCTATAGATTAGAATATATAAAGAATTATATTATATTATATATATACACTGTAGGCTATACATATTTATAATTCTTTATAAAGATTATGTATATTCCTTACAAGCTTTTTCTACGCCTTATTGTTAAAAAATCATTCACATTATATGAAAGGAGAGCGATAAAAGGTGACCTTTTGGCGTTAAAGGCGATGCAATGAAAAATGTGGGTGCACCTAAATTTTTTGGGAATCGATAAGAGAATTGATAAGGAATTGGATTGATAGGCAGAATCGATAATGCCATCGATATTGATAAAAACTTATCAATACCCATCCCTAGCAGTGACCACATATTCTTTCCTCTTTTGGCAGCCAGGTTTTCCTGTGCCTGCCTGTTTCCACTGTAAGAGTGTGGTCACTTAGCCTGTACTTGGTCAGGATTTGCCTCTGCTTCGTATCTCTGACAGAGAAGAGATACTCTGCCAATTTATATTCTCGATTTAGGGCCCGATAGAAATTCATTCTGCTTTGACTGGTAGTTTGATTTCTCCAATGTTCCAAGTAGTCTTCTTTCGCCTGTTTGATGGCAATTTTGACACTAGTTGTTGATTTGGAAGCAGTACTGGTCTGAGCAGGTTGTATACTTGTTATGGAGTTAGTGAGCTTCAGTACCAGTTGGCATAAGGGACTCTTGTTAGGGTTCAGTTCCTGGGTTTTTAGAGCCTCAAAGTGGAGTGCATTTTTGGGACTTGATTTCAAGTGCATCCAGAATTTTAGTGCTCGTTTTTGGATAGGTATTGCCAATGGGTAACGGCCTAATTCTGCCCTACATGCATTGTTTGGTGTTTTTGTTTGGACTTTAAGAATAAATCGACAGAATTCTACATGTAGGGCTTCTGTTGGATGCTTGTCCCA
>NC_085001.1:28612926-28615426 GCF_963854185.1 Sardina pilchardus
GACAGCCAGAGTTCCCTACTGCACAGCACAGCCTTTTAAGGGCGTCCTAGTCTGAGGGGAATGGATCTGGTCCTCTTGGGTCACCCCGATGTGACAGGCAGTCCTGGTCAGAGAATTGCACTTCTGATTCGTCTGTATGTCTGCCGTGACAAATAAACCCTTGTATTTTACTATAAGAGCGTCAGTCACGGATAGGCAAACAGGACATGACACCGTATGAGTTTTCAGCAAGGTTTCATCGACTCATACACTCGCTCCAGTCAGATTGGCTCTGCTCTGGCTGTCAAGCATTACATCTGACTGCAGTTTGTCTCTCTGACTGACGTGCTTGGCTCGTGAACGCGACTGACAGCTGACTGAAGCAGGAACCGATGCACGTTATCGACCTGAATGGGGCCAGCATCTACGTCATTGTGGTCGGATGTGTGTGTGTGTGTGTGGAGAGGGTGAAATGGCAAAGCACAGGAAGATGTGTTAGTCTGCTCATTAGCTGATTCCAGGGTCATACATACAGTATTGTCGGCAGATGGCCATTGTATCCCAAGCTCACCTGTGCATCACAATTATTAGTTACAACTATTATTCCAATTATCATTAATAGAGCATTATGTTACAAATCACCATACAAAGGCATCACAAAACTATATATATATATAAAACATATCAGGTCTCAAAGAAAACGAAACCAATTAGATGTAATCACGCGGTGTAGAAAAGGCTATGCACCACTGTTGTCCACTTAGACACAGTTTCTTTTTTTTTTAAGTACATTTGTTGGCCTTTTTATCTTATCAGTTAGGACAGTGCAGAATGACAGAACGTGAGTGGGAGAGAGAATCACGGTGGGATTCAGAAAGGACAACGCGACGGGAATCCAACCCGGGTCACCAGCGTGTGTCACACCACTGCTGGGGCCACACACACAGTTTCTAGCAGTGGAACAGGACTGGCCCAGATGTGGCCCTGTTCTGGCCTGGTTGTGGCATTAACCCCCTTCACATACCATATTGAAACTGGTCTCTCCAGAGTGGACAGTATGCATGTCCATGTGAAGCCCAATATGCCTCGTCTTGGCTGGCATATGCTTGTCAGAGCCTGTTAGTGCCTGTGTGCAGTGCTAAAAAAGGATTGGCAAATTTGCCCGGCCATCATAGGCTGGCCTACCCTTGCTAAATTAGGATTCTATTTAAGGCCTTATTAGACACCAGATGGAAGATATCTGGCCATGAACTTATATCATTTTGCCACATACATAGCATCAATTTTGCACATGTTTGACATAAGCCTTGTACATATTTAGCATGGATTTAGCATACGTTTGGTATACATCTGCTACATAGAGATTTAGCATAGCTTTGGTATTAGGCTGAGACATTATGTAGCATGGAGCAACCATATGTTTGGTTAAAGGCTGTCTGGCACATATGCAGAATAGGCACAGCATAGATAGAATTGGATCTGGCACATGTAGCAAGGTTCTAGCATAGGTCTGGCATGAATCTGGTATAATATGTAGCAAAAATCTCCAAACAGCATTGATCTGACAATATGTAATATAAACGTCCAAATAGCTTTGAGATAGCATCGGTTTGGCATGAATTTGGCTGGCACGTACAAACCAGCACCAAATCAATATGGATACTGTATGTATTTGTGCCAGTTCAGGAGCTGATGCTGTCCAGAGATAGTTGCTGTCTCTCTACGGTAGGGCTATTTGCTGTTTGTTGTTAGTTGTGTCTGACTAGATGTTAGGAAGCCCCCGTTATGTAATGGTTAGTTAAGTGTATGAGTGGCAGCCTGCTAAAATGGAAGGACCCATGAAATGGAGGACGATCACCACTGATTCATCAGAGTAGGACCAGCGAGCTGCAGCCTCCCCTGGCCATTAGCGATTAGCCACGCTAGCACTGCAGATTATGCTGAGAGGCCTCAACGCACCCGCGGGCACAGTAGAGCCATGGGCACGTCCTGGCATCAGACATGAGTACCCTGCATGCCCACGCTCACCCTCCCTCACCCGCCTCCAGGAGAGTGTTTTACACAGGGGGGGGGGGGGGGGGGTGGGTTACCCAAAATCTAATGCTCATTTAAGCATACGCTATAGGGCTGTTATAAACCCAATGTGTCAAGAACAACGAGTAGAGTGGATATCTCAGCATAACAAATAGGGGTAAAACATATAGGACATAGATAATAACATTCTAGTTATCATGGGTAAGACTATACAGTACAATATTCTGTACTTTACTAACATCCATAGCAATATTCCTCATCAATGATTAAACAAATCATTCCATCAATCAAAGTGGAACAGTAATTGTAAGAAATACAATTGAATCTGACAAAGACCAACATTGGTCAAAACATTGTATCAAATCACTTTGGGAGCAGCAGCAACAGTGTGCCGGTATCTTTCCCTACTTCATTACAGTTTTTTTTGATTGCTTTGACGCAGTAGTCGACTCAAAAAACCATGTTTCAAAACTCTTAACGCAAAGGC
>NC_085001.1:28620426-28640426 GCF_963854185.1 Sardina pilchardus
AAGAGAGGAGAGGAGGAGAGAAGTGGACAGATGGGAGAAGAGAGCTGATAAGAGGAGACAAGAGGAGAGGAGGAGAGAAGAGAGGAGAGGAGAGGGGGAGAAGAGGAGAGGGAGGAGAGGAGTAGAGGAGAGGAGAGAGGGGAGAAGAGGAGAGGAGTAGTGAGGAGAGAAGGAGAGGAGAGGGGGAGGAGAGGAGAGAAGAGGAGAGAAGAGGAGAGGGGGAGGAGAGGAGAGGAGTAGAGAGGGGAGGAGAGGAGAAGGAGAGGAGAGAAGAGAAGGGGAGGAGAGGAGAAGTAGAGGAGAGGAGAGAAGGGGAGGAGAAGCAGAGGAGAGGAGAGAAGAGAAGGGGAGGAGAGGAGTAGAGAGGAGAGGAGAGAAGAGAAGGGGAGGAGAGGAGTAGAGAGGAGAGGAGTAGAGTAGAAGAAGTCCTGGACTAATCTGGTGCTGATCCGGTTCTAACTTGATGGACATGAAGGTGCTGGTCCAGCAGACTCCCCCTGGATCTGAACCGCAGTCCATACATCCAGTGTGTCTATATAAAGCACTGCACAAATCCCCACCGCACAAATCGGAGTGTAAACAACTTAAGCCACACAGTCTCAACATCGCCCACCGTCCACTCAGCAAGTACCCAACAGCTCACAATCCCCTTCTGACAGCACGCAGGGCAAAAATGCACAGAAGCAAAACTGCCTCTTAAAAAAGTCCTCCCTCAGTCACTGTGCACAGTGGAGAGAATGTCTATATGACGGAAAGAGGGAAGGAGAGAGGGAGGGAGAGAGAGGGAGAGAGAGAGAGAGAGGGGGAGAAAGGGATAGAGGGGGGAAGAAGAAAGAGACAAAAAGATAGAAACAATAAGTGTGTGAGAGATCAAAGACTAAGACAGATGACACAGAGGGAGAGAGGTGAGACGACTGAACAAAATGGGTGAGAGAAAGAGTGACTGTCAAAGAAAGAAAGAGATGAAGAGACAAAAAATAGAGAGATGAGGAGACAGAGAGAGAGATGAGCAAGAAAGAGATTGAAAGAGAGAGAGAGGATGAGATTGAAAGACAGAGATTGAACGAGAGAGCGAGAGAGAGAAATGAAGAGATTGAAAGGAAGAAAGAGATTGATAGGGAGGCAGAGAGAGAGAGAGGGGAGAGATTGAATGTAAGAAAGAAAGAAAGAAAGAGAGGTAGCGAGAGAGAGAGAAATGAAGAGATTGAAAGAAAGGGAGAGAGAGAAATATGAAGAGATTGAAAGAAAGAGAGAGAGAGAGATGAAGAGATTGAAAGAAAGAGAGAGAGGGAAAGAGAGAGGAAGAGATTGAAAGGGAGAGACATAGAGAGAGAGAGGGAGAAAGATTAGAAAGAGAGGGAGACGAAGAGAGAGAGGGAGACGAAGAGAGAGAGAGAGAGAGAGAGAGAGAGAGAGGGAGAGAGTGACAGGAGGAGCAGAGGGAGCGTGTCCTGTGAGAGTTGCGTGGCGTAAACAAAGCAGCGTGCGGGAGGCCGAGTCAGTGGCGAGCGCCGTCGTGTCGTGACTCCCCGCCCGGGCACCTGCGCTGGCACACACACACACACACACACACACACACACCAACCGGTGCCAGCCACCGTGCCAACACGGCCACCTGCACACACGTACGCCATGCCAACACACACCGCGGAACAAGCAGGTCAACGAGTTCCCATGGACACGCGCGCGCTCGCGCTAAAAGCTACAAAACAATCCGGCTTTGCCGTGGCACTTGATACAGTAGCTGTTACATTCATAGTCATACAGAAACTCTGACACACTCACACACTTACACACTCACTCACACACACACACACACACACACACACACACACACACACACACACACACACACTTCCCTAATGCATTTGTAAATCGTGTACATACACAAGAAAAGAAAGGGGGAAAGCAAGAAACAGTAAGTTCTGTAAAAACATTCTCAGACAAACACACACATACATACACACACGCGCGCGCGCACACAGAGTACAGTATCCTCTCAGGTGTGTGTGTACAGTATACAACTGTAGAGTCTGCGTGACTTTACTCGTCTCTAGCGACACTGTAAAACCCCCTACACACACACACGGCAGCTCACACACCAGCCAGCCTCGCTCCCTCTTACCTGACAACTATGTGTATGGGAGAGCCAGCCTAGAAGGGCAGGGTCCTGGAGAGAGAAGCCCCAGAGCGAGGGCTGTCCCTGGGCAGCCACGGGAGGGCATGCTGGGTCCTGGGGGTCCTGGTGGTCGGAGGAGTCATTCTCATAGCCCGGGGAGCGAGGGAAGAGGGTGAAGTGATGAAGGAGGAAAACAGAAGTGTGAGAACGCGAGCGAGAACCGGGGAGCGCAGGGAAAGGGGGATGGACAGAGAGAAGGAGGAGGAGGAGGAAGAGAGGATGAGAAAATGCAGGGAGAGGAGGGGAGACTGCATTCTACTGTAGAACAGTCAGGAATACACTCAGAAACACCACAGCTGAGCTCTCTCTCCCTCCCTCCCTTTCTCTCACACTCTCTCTCTCCCTCCCCTCCCTCCTTCTCAATCTCTCACTCTCCCACACTCTCTCTCTCTCTTCCTCTCGTTCTCTATCTCTCACTCACCCTCCTTCTATAAATCTCTCTCAACCTCCCTTTTGCTGTCTCTTCCTCTCTCTCTCTTTCTCTCTCTCCTCCTGTATCTCCCTCTCTTTCTCTCTCTCTCTCTCTCTCTCTCTCTCACTCACACATTCGCCGCCTGCTCTGCCGTAGCTCCAGCTAATCACAGTAATATAGGCATTCTGAGTCACTGGCTAAACTCTCCTCTCCACTCCTCTCTCACACCAGTTTCTCTCTGCGTGCACGGGCGCGCACACACACACACACACACACACACACACACACACACACACACACACACACACACAGACAGAGAGACAGAGCCTCATCTCCTGAAAGCACTGTTTCCTAACGACCTTTTCTAAATGACAGACAGAAAGAATGGGGGAGTTAGCAGAAAGGATGGAGAGACTCTTAGTTTGGTTTTAAATACGACATTATGCTTTGGCAACACTGTTCATAAAATGCCCATCCCAATAAAGCTCTTTAAATTTGAAAATTTGACACACACACACACACACACAGATTACTATTTGAAAGCCTCTCTCCCTTGGTTAGCATGCTCACTGCTCTCTCTAACTCCTCCAGGAAATGTGTCTCAGCTGAGTGGCTTCCAGCAGCGCACTGATGACCTCATCACCAATCAGTGACTTAATAGCCCAGAGCGCTTCTTCCTGTAGGTTAATCTGAGTGTTGTTTGATGTCAGCCCACACCTGGAGCATACACACACGCACACGCACACATACACACACACACACACACACGCATGCAGGCACACACACACACAAACACACACACGTAGAGGCAGGCACGCACACACACACACAAACACACACACACAGAGGCAGGCACGCACACACACACACGCACACACACACACACACACACACACACTCAACACGCACACATACAGGCACGCGCACACACACACACACACACTGACAGAGTGTGTCATAGAGGCATTGTGCGCACGGTCAAATGGTCAAACGGTCAATCGGCTGTGAACAGCCACTGACTCCTGATGATGACCCTAGCGTTTGACTCAAGTTTAATGGCCCATAAGGCTTCAGACATCCGGCGGCTGAGTTTGGGCATGCTAACGCTAGCTGTCATCTCATCTGAGGCTAATTGTTTTCACACCAGCTCGGCTAATTAGCGTTAGCAGTCATGAGAGAACTGACCAGAAGGCTGGTCACTGGTGGGCGCTGGCGGCCGTCACTGTCAGACTGACGCTCTGAGTCACCCTGAGAGGGTTGAGAGGTGATTGGCAGGAGGCAGACAGGAGAGGTACCAGATTTCTGCATGTATGTTTTAGTGGAAAAAAGTTCTTTATGAGAAAAATAAACTAAAACAAAGAACATCAAAGAAAAACCAAGGAGTTTGCCAACTTTTTTCCACAAAAAACTTTGACCTTTTTGTTCAGCACTTGGGATGTGCACAAAGTTTCGCTGCAAGTTGGCCCCAGACGTGGCGCAACTGGCTGGGGCACCTGCACCGCATGCTGGCGACCCGGGTTCGATTCCCACCCCGTGGTCCTTTCCGGATCCTACCCCTGCTCCACTCTTGAGCCATGAACATGGAGGCTCACAGACCTGCCCCCAGAGTCTACTGGAGCACCATAGATGCCTGGAGGCTCTAACTCAACATTACCTAGCAACCAGAGTAAGGTAAAGCCAACTGTTTTCGTACCGACAGTACTTGGTGACCTCGAGAAACGGAGCCCTTTGTGAAAAATCATCAGATTTCTCCTTTAAGTGCCTTGCTCAAGGGCACAATGGTGGAGGCCGGAATTGAACCCACAACTTTTCAGGTTACTGCACGCTCACCCAGCTCCTGAGCCACATTAACGCTGATGGAAACAGTTTATTCTCATTTGTTGCATTTCTTGTTTCATGTTTCATCATCCTGCTGCTGTCTAGAACTCTTCCCTTCATGTCCATATTTAATTTGCAAAACAGTTTTTTCTACCACAGCATGGAGCGCTCCCAGTTCACACTGAACCCGTTAAATATGGTATTCTGTTCATGCTTCAAATCTCTCGCTCAGGATAGCAGATCAGTGCAAGCAACAGAAAGACGAGGGCCCTCGTGAAGCTGCCTGGCAGCTCTAGCTTTTTTCCTCGAGCCGACAGTACTTTGTGACCTCGAGAAACAACGATCAATGTATACAAATCGCTGCAATTCTCCTTTAACTTAAGGACCCCAAATGTCTTTCTTCCTGACTATCATCCTTTACTTTGCTTACTGTTGAAAAGCATTAATGATGTGCTATTCTCCATCGTTGTAAGTGAAAGATGCACAGCTTATCTTGCAGTAGAAGCTACAGCGTTGCCGGGTGGCTTATCTCAGAGAACCACACTGCTACGTTTGAGCTAGCACTGACCCCCTGAATCTCATCCCAACTGACACCCTCTTCCAGGGGACTGGAAAGCCCTTTGTACCCTCACAGACAGGATTTCATGGTTTTCTTTTGCCTTTATTCTAAAGGGGGGGAGACCCTTTGGCTAACTCTGGCATATTTACAGTGTTCTGACTGCGCTGTTAAATAAATAAATGTTGATACCTTTCACTCTCTCCCTAGATCTCTCACACAATGTTCCTGAAACACTCTCTGTTACTCTCTCACTCTCTCATCCTCCTTTGCATTGTCTCTTTTCGGTTTCTCTTCCTCTCTTTCTCATTCTCTTCATTTATCTTTCTGTCTTACTTTCCTTTTATTTCTCTCTCTCAATGTACCTCTCTCCCACTCATTCACTCAGTCATTCTTTCTTTCTCTCTCTCTCTCTCTGGGGGTGGCCCGTAAAGAGACGACGTGATGACATTTACGTCCATGCAGCCGTTTGAAGGGTCCCTGCTCCTAATGGCCCTAATAAGCGAGCGCTTTGTGGCTGGTCTAAGTGGTTGAGTAACATCAACATGGGAGAGAGGAGAGGACCACACCGTCGGAGGCAAAGCCGGGGAGCTCATAACAGCCGCATTCGAGTGATGTTACCAAGCAACAAGGCATTGTGTGTGTGTGTGTGTGTGTGTGGCCGTGTCTGTGGCTGGGAGCGCATGGGGGAAGGGAAGGGAGGAGGAGGAGGATGGAGGAGATTTCCTCCGCAGTCCCAGCAAAAACAAACTCCATCAGATCGCCTTCCAGCATCCCTGTCAGTCACCACACAACATTACACCACACACATCACACCACGCTACACCACACCACGCCACACCACGCTACACCACACCACGCCACACCACGCTACACCATACCACACCACGCCTTACCACCTCACTCCACCCTACGCCACACCACATCATACCACGCTACACCACACCAACACACACCATCACACACCACACCACACCACACCACGCTACACCACACCACGCCACACGACGCTATACCATACCACACCACGGCTTACCACCTCACTCCACGCTACACCACACCACGCTACACCACACCAACACACACCACACTACACCACACCACATCATACCACCCTACACCACACCACATCGCCACCACACCATCCCACGCTACACCACACCACCACACACACCACATCACAACACAACACATCACACCACACCACACCAGATCACGCTACACCACACCACACCATACCACCCCACACCACACTATGTTAAACAACATTACGCTACACCACACCAAGCTACACCCCACCAACCCATCACTGTCTGTGGTGCATACATATACATGCGCAAGTGTCCCAGTGTAAGATACCGATGGAAACACGCAGATTATAAACATATTTATTATGATAAAGAATTTTAAGAATGTCAGTGAAAGGTAAACCAAAAGTGTGATACCAGTCAGTATATAGGGAACCTAAGTGACCGCCCCTTCCGGTCGGTCCACTGGACCTAAGATCGGAAAAAAAATGAATGAGAGTCTATGGAGAAATGTAAATTATTTTCTGGTCCCGATCGTCTTGTGCCATGAATTACACATATGATGCTTGTCAATTTTAAAGACACATTTTCATGTAAAGACATTTGCAGTTCATTTCGTAACTAGTGAATTACAACAGAGTGAAATATCTTGATTCCAACGACTACAACACATCAGTCGCGTTAGTGACGTTAGCCCACTTCACAGGCAGTCAGCCAGCTCCACTGGTACCAGCAACAGCAGTCTGAACTTCCCCCCTTGCCGGTGAAAATACCATGAGTGAGAGCATTAAACACTCCAAATAAGTTGTATTCGTCCATAGACTGTACATAAACTACAGTAAAGTGACATAGTTGGCAGCAAGATGTAACCGCTAACTAGCATAACAACTAGCTAACTAGCGAGCCGCTCGTTTAATGTTGGTGACGTGCATAGTTTGAGACGAGAGATGTAGTCCAATGGACGGATTCGCACAAAACTAACATAACTTTTAAAGTTTATTAAATAACAGTACTTTATTGACGTGAAAAATTATCTTTTAAATTCTCACACATCATATGTGAAATCCATAGTACAATTCGGACCAAAAGATAATAATTATCTCTCCATTGACTCCCATTCATTTTTTTTCGCGAGTTAGGTCCAATAGCCCGGAAGTAGAGGCGCGTCACTTAGGTTCCCTATAGAGGATGTACAGTGAAACAGAGAACAAGAGAGAACCCTCAGCATGGGGAGAGCAAGTGTCTTATCCCCAAGGGCCATCAAGGGCCATCATGCACACCTGCACACACCTGGGCACACCTGGGCACTGGTCACCTGCCACAAACAGACAGGGAGAAAGAGCACAGACACACACGTGGGCGGAGCTAAGGGAGACCCGCCAGGGTCATTACAGGTTATGTCTTAGATCTTACACTGAAATGAATGATTTGTGTGAAAAACACGCTTTATCGACGGGACACATGACAGCAAATTCCCACTTCCTGTCTCCAGTCCCTGTCTCCAGTCTGCCCCTGGACCCGCTCATCATTACACTGGTGATCTGCAGGTTACACTCATGTTGGTGTCAATGGTTGTCATGGGGACGGTAGCGGTTGTTAGCAGAGGTGAAGTCTGAACTGGAATTCAGCCACCGCAGATCATGATCTAAGTGATGTCACTTCCTGTGGCAGCTATAGCCGCGGCGGTTGCGGGACTGCTGGTGCAGTCCTCCTTTGATGTGCCACTCAGTGGCCACGGCAACAGCGGCACGCGGGAGAGGACGTGTCACATCTGGCTCGGTGGCTGGACCCAGCAGGTGGCAGGTCCCTCGTCATCACCACTGCCTTCAGATGCAGCTCACTGCACAAGCCCGGCTAGCTCGCTTCATTATCCCAGATTAATGTCACACACATGGGATGGGATGCCTTCAGAGCAGACCAGGAGCAATACTTCTGTCCAACACTGGTGTCGAGAGGCTCACTGCGGTTCTTATCTTCTACACTCTTAAAAAAAGGGTTCTTGGGGTGCTATATACAGTAGAACCATGCAGGCTTTAAAGAACCCTTAGGGGTTCCTTTGATGGACCCTTCAAAATGGTTTAAAGAACCATTTAGGGGTGCAATATATGAAGCATGATTTTTGGTTCTATTTAGGACCTTTTTTCTAAGAGTGTATAGGAGGAAATGCATTTGCACATTCAGCCTTTAATATTAATGCTTTAGCCTAATGAATACAAATCAGTGCATCTGATGTACAGAATGTGTAATACACTCATCAATATTGCATTTGGAGACTAAATGCTCCCGATTTTCCTGAAGGGTATGAGGTGCTTGTGAATGTTGATGTAACCAGAGCAAAAGATCACCTTTGCGTTTACAGAACAGGCAGATGTGACGCTACGTGTGTGAGTAAGAGACAGTTCTGCGAGTAGGTGGAGAACACACGAACACACACACACACACACACACACACACACACACTCCCAGTTTGTGTAATCTCTCCATTGCTCATTTTCCATAAATAGATAGCAGGTCGTCTTGCCAAATTTAAACACACATTGCACTATGTGACATCATGGGAGTGTCAACCAATCACTAGACTCATTCAGGTGTGCAGTGGTTGGGCTCAGCTCTTCTGTACTACTGAGAGTGAGTGCACTACACTACAGCGTGAGTGCTATGCCTCTGATGTGGAGTAGCCATTGTGTGTGTGAGTGTGTCTGTGTGTGTGTGTGTGTGTGTGTGTGTGTGTGTGTGTGTGTGTGTGTGTGTGTGTACTGAGAGTGAGTGCACTACAGCAGGAATGCTATGCTTCTGATATGGAGTAGCCATTGGCATGAAACTGCTCCATCAATTTCTTTGCACTGACAGCCTCCACCCAGTGATATATAGCTATAGTGGAGGTATGCCTCGCTGATGTTGGATGGACACATGCCCACCCAGAGATACATATCTGGATCTATCCCGTTTTAAAATGATTCTCAAAATCTTCTAAAAAATCTTCTAAAATCTTCAAAATTCTCTAATCTTTAAATATGCGTCTTTTTCTGGAGAAGGACCTAATGCCCCTCTCTCCTGTTGTGTTTGCCTGAAATTTCAACTTGCAGAAACGCCCTTGATCCTGGCGAGAATCATGACGGCTGATTGGACCAGCCTGTCCAAGTGAGGACACCCACAGCCTGATTCATTCACCTTCTCATTTCTGTGCGGCGCTGATCATGTTTGAGATGATAATTGAGCAAACAGCACAGAGATGATATCACCGACTGCTCAAGTCAGGGGCAGAGCCATGCAGCAAGGGAACAGCAGCACAGGCAGCAGGGGCGCCGCCAGAAATTCTGGGCCCCATGAAAGATTTCGATTTAGGGCCCCCCCCCCCCTTCAAAAAAAAAAAAAAGTATAATTATTAATAAAGTAATATATATATATATATATATATATATATATATATATATAAATAAAATGGGGAGAACATGTATTTGATACCATGCTAAAGTTGCCTAAAAAGAGGAATATAAAATCATCATTTGACAATTGATCCTAATGCCTTAATTAAAAAAAGGAGTAAAAATCAATCATTAGCCTGTTTGATGCTCATTGAGCTCAATGCAAATCAAACAGGCTAATAGGCCTACTGGAAAAAGCACCATGTCAATCTATAGTTATGGTGAAGGGTATGTGATGATGTGGGGCTATTTTAATTCCAAAGGCCAAGGGAACTTTATCATGGATGCATACAGTAATATCCTAGATCCATTAAATAGCTGGCCTTTAAAAATAAAAACATATATAAAAAAAATCCTCCTGCTCCTATGGGAATTTAACATAGGGGTCAAATACTTCCTTCCCCCTAGCATTTATGGAAGAACATTTATTTATTTACATTCTTCAATCACAAAGAAAATTGGTGTCCTTAGCGATTTGATTTTGACTCATTTTTTTTTATTAAGGCATTAAAGGAGTCCTAGAATTCAAAACCACATTCACCTTGTTCCTGTTGAATTTAGGTTGCGAGCAGTGTCCAAAGGACAACACCAAAGACTTTACCGCGTCCCCCGCCTGCTTTCGTATGCAAATTGGGAAATAGAAACAGCCGTGTTGAAATGCTCCAATCTGAACAGAGCTCAGATAACACGTAATAGGCGCCCATCCCCCTTTAGATACACCCCCTCTCATTTGCATACCTTCGATTAATAATTCTTGTTAAACTGCTCTTACGATGCTAGTATCTAGATATGTGGTCTATGGCAGAGACGTTGTAATGCTAGCGTTATTACAGCTAACTTTGGAGAGTTAATACTAAGAAATGTACTGATAAAATTTACCAATCTAACACATTCATTCTGTTGGGGAATCTGCTGCACTTCATCTTCGTCAGAACCTTCTTCTGACTCGGTTTATACATGTACGGCTGTATTCCTTATTAAATCCATTGTTGATAGCTTTATCAAAGGCTTTATTTACCAGCAGTAAACGTAGTTTCACTTTGCTCTAGCTTCAGACCGGTGGATTGAGCCAATCAACTTTCAGGACATATCGGCCAATAGACCAATCAGCGCGCATCTGATTTGAATATTCATGAACTTGCTGAGTGGGCGGGAAAAACAAACTGTTTCATTGCAAGGCTTATTTATGACCTTGTATTAGGCGATCTAGCAGTGCTCCTGGGGCGTTTTCAGCCCCACAAATTTACATATGACATTATTTAGGCTCAAAGATCAATTTGTAATGGTCAAAAAATGCGTTCTATGACTCCTTTAAGGCATAAAGATCAATTGTCAAATGATGATTTCATATTCCTCTTTTTAGGCAACTTTAGCATGGTAGCCTATCAAATACATGTTCTCCCCATTGTATATATATTATATATATAATTATTATTTTTATTAATTAAAAAAATGCACAACTGTCTGAATCACACTGAATAGACTGTTGCCTTAAAATGAAAATGCCATGGTACATATTATGGAATATATCGATTTTCTTTTATGAGCAAATATTGTTAGGCCACTATGCAGTTCTTTCAAGCCAAATGTTCATGTGTTGAGAGAAATTGCATGCATCACTTTATATGGATTTATAACATTCTGTATGCACATTGGGGATACTTCAGAGCTCTCCAGCAAACATCATCAGGGTGTCAATCATGTAGGCTATTCCAATTGTTGTCTTTATAGACTTACTGTATGTGATCAAATGTTTGCCTTGATGAATAACTAGGCTAGTTAATTATTGTATTGTATTGTTCACCTCCTCCTTCAATTGGGATTTGGGTTGATATGAGGGCTGGGGTCCTATTCCTGAGGATGAATCTGTAGTATGTTGAGGGCACCTCATTAGTTAAAGGGATAATCCGGAGTGAAATGCACTTTAGATCAATTTTTCGGACTATTGGGAGTAGGCTACATACGTTGAGTTGACACCAAAATCATGTCATTCGGATGTATTTTGAGAAAGTTCGAGTTCACCGTTTTTAGCCAAAACTCGTTAGCCTGGAAGTGACCGGGGCAGGTCCTTTCGCCACTACAAAACGCTATTTTTATACCTCTTCTACTGTTCCAAACAACACTACACTTACGTGGTAGTGAGTAGAGGGTCCCTAAAGCCAAACCGAAGTATCCCCACGTCTTTATGTGGTCGGATAGAGAGTCCAGAATGAATTTAATCGAGTCAGTACCTTCCGGAAATGTCGCGGCGGCAGCTGCGCAACGCTTCAACAACACTTTACTAACATTTCCGGAAAGGTACTGACTCGATTAAATTCATTTTGGACTCTCTATCCGACCACATAAAGACGTGGGGATACTTCGGTTTGGCTTTAGGGACCCTATACTCACTACCACGTAAGTGTAGTGTTGTTTGGAACAGTAGAAGAGGTATAAAAATAGCGTTTTGTAGTGGCGAAAGGACCTGCCCCGGTCACTTACAGGCTAACGAGTTTTGGCTAAAAACGGTGAACTCGAACTTTCTCAAAATACATCCGAATGACATGATTTTGGTGTCAACTCAACGTATGTACTCCCAATAGTCCGAAAAATTGATCTAAAGTGCATTTCACTCCGGATTATCCCTTTAAGAAACCAGTTCTTAGCACCAGCAGTCGTGTAGGCTAATATTTTATCTTGCATAGCCTAGTTTATTGCTCAAGTTCATCCAGTTACAGACTACTGTAAATTACACTTAGCCTACAGACCTTCTACATTACATTCATCTATTCTCCCATGGCAATGAACGTGGAGTGTTTAAATGAAATAACTGCACTTCTTAGCCTATAGGCTACTGAAAATTGTTGTTTTGATATAGGTTTAGCCTAAACGAAATCATCAGCTAGCAAGCTAGTGTGTTGTGTCATGGCATCCAGTGTCAGTGAATTACCTTTCTTTTGGGAAAAACCGAGTGACCTTTTTTCTCCCTCTTAGCTCTCTGCTTCTGCTTGCGTTTGTGATATCCAGACTTCATAATTTACTTGGCAACTTCTAAAATGCACGCACCTATGCAGAGTGCGAATTGGGGGGTAGGATCATAGATGTATATATGTCTATGGGTAGGATAGCCTGCTGCTCATAGTTCGAATTACATGGGGGTGGGGGGTAAAAACGTTAATAAATGCCGGTTGTAATGACTTGATTACATGATTTTCAACGAGCTAGACGTCTGCTAGCAAGATACATTTACCCAGCAGCAGCAAAACGAATTTAGCCTACTGGAGGAATTTACCTAGCGTTTTGTCACTCAATGTTGACACTGCTGAAGTCGTTTTCTATCTCCGTTCTAGCGCCACGGTGGTTGAAAATGGTACAGTCCACAATAGGGGTGTTCGAAATCGCTTTCGATTCTGTTCCTACAGTGAAAATAGTAGTTGACTTGTAAAACCATATATAATTTCCTTATTTAAACAAATCAATTGAAACATTTATTCAAAAATCCTACACATGACAATACTATTAAATTATTATTGATAGCCCTCAAAGGGCCCCCTGTCAGTGCTGGGCCCTTAGAATCGTCCTAACCTTTCCCCCCCTGGCGGCGCCCCTGACAGGCAGAACAGAGCTCCCATACGTGTGTTTGTTTGGCAGGGGACACAGCACCCTCTAGAGGACGCTATGGTCATGACACACAGGCTTGTTGAGGGCTTACATAAGACCCCTAAGTTCTCAGGGAAGAACAGTGTAGTCAAACAGCAGAGTTGTCCTCATTTCAGAAAAAGTGGGTGTTGCGTAAGAGCGAGGGAGACCACTTATTTGCTGGAAATGAAAGGAGAGGAGTCTAGAGAGAGAGAGAGAGATAGCACAGGTCAGAACAATGACTAAGGCAATGGACGTGTTACATAAGTGCTGGGCGAACGCAACAGAGATGATTACCCCAAACACACAATGCTCTGGACTCGGCCACAGACTCATAGAGACATGAACCGTTGGAAATGACTGGAAATGACTGCTGATGAGGTGGCTGGTCTGCTGCTAGTAGCATAGGGCTGTTGAACACAGGTAATCCATTGGCAAAGAGGAGGAAGCGGAGGATGTATACATTATGCATTGTATAGGTTTACATTATTCATGATTGTATGTGTCTTTACATGTACTTTAGTAGACATTAAGCAACTTACAAAATGAGGAAAAGCATTCATGCAGAGGTGACAATAGTTACTATATGGAGGGGAGACCTTAATAAAAGTATTAGTATTAAAAAAATACTACAACAATTAGTGCTACTACCAGAGGTATGTGTACAGTATGTGTGTGTATGTATGTTCTGTGTGTATGTATGTTATGTGTGTGTGTGTGTGTGTGTGTGTGTGTGTGTGTGTGTGTGTGTGTGTGTGTGTGTATGTTATGTGAGTATGTATGTGTGTATGTTATGTGTATTTATGTTATGTGTGTGTATGTATGTTATGTGTGTGCGTATGTATGTATGTTATGTGTGTGTATGTACTATGTGTGTGCGTATGTATGTATGTTGTGTGTGTATGTATGTATGTTATGTGGGTGTGTATGTATGTTATGTGAGTGTAAAGCTCAACCCACGCGGTGACATATGGAAGGATCTGCATGCACGGTTGCCATGTGAGCAGGTGACAGAATCTCCCTCAGCCAGCTGTGAAATCAGAGGAAATAAAGAGATGTGGAGGAGCAGGAGGAGAGGGAGAGAGAGATGGAGAGAATATCCATGGGTTTGTGTGTCCACGTGTGTGTGTGTGTGTGTGTGTGTGTGTGTGTGTGTGTTTGTGTGTGTGCGAGAGAGAGAGAGAGAGAGAGAGAATATGTATAGATTTGTATGTATGTGTGTGTGTGTGTGTGTGTGTGTGAGAGAGAGAGAGAGAGAGAGAGAGAGAGGAGAGAGAGAGATGGAGAATATGTATAGGTTTGTATGTCCAGTCCACATATGTGTGTGTGTGTGTGTGTGTGTGTGTGTGTGTGTGTGTGTGTGTGAAAGAGATATGGTGAGAATATGCATGGGTTTGTATGTCCACGTGTTTGTGTGTGTGTGTGTGTGTGTGTGTGTGTGTGTGTGTGAGAGAGAGAGAGAGGGGATGGACTACATTTAAGTTAACATAATGTTTATAATGCTTCTCCATAAAGTTGATGGAGAAAAAGTCCCATCCCTGACTAACTGCTACATCAAGTTTAGCACAAATGTATTTCTAACCTAAAGGCAGTGTGTTGCTGATGTTTAGTTATAAATGCTGCAGTAAACAGCATGCAAAGGAGAGGCTTTGTACTGATTTTTAAGGTGATTGACATTTAAATAATGCGTGAAGAGGTGAGGTGTGATTGCGATGCCACACCTTACTGTAAAATGAATCTGCATCGGGGGGAGTTGCAAGGGATGGGACTTTTTCTCCATCAACTTTATGGAGAACCATTATAAACATTATGTTAACTTAAAAGTCCTCTAGAATGAGAACCAAATCAGAACCAGTGCCGGCTGAAGCGACACTAAAAAAAAAGGTTATTTTTCTTTTATTTTTTTGCCGCATTTGCACCCTGCACTTTAACATTGCGCTACATCGATTTACCACTAGAGTGCAGTGTCTATCCTCTTTTGCTACTGTTCCCGAACTTTCGGTGCGTTCATGGGCATGGGAAAAAAAATGTTCCCGGTGAAAACAAAAGCATTCATGTCACATCACGTGGGAATGAGAGGTGGGAAAACTGGGGGCGGATTTTGCTGACAGAGTTGTCCAGTTGAGGGTTCGTCATCACTTTGATCGTCACGTTGTAGTTCATTAGTTACAACAATTTGAATGTGAATTTGGTAATTTGCCGTTTTGTCACGTGGACTCTTAGCGTCACTTGGCGTCTTACAGCACATCTCTACGCAGATACATTTGTTTATTTAAGACTTGTGAGCATGTTTTACCTTTGTTGTGGCATCCATGTTTTTCGCACATTCCGGAGGCAAAGCACTTGAACGATGCAGTCGGGGAACACATATTCCCAGATGGAAGGAACGCACCTCCATGTAGGCTATCCAGGCTCCAACAAAATCAAGCGCGTCTGTTAGTGGCTCTATGATTATGATTATGGTTATGGGATTTGGCAAACGTCTTTATCCAAAGTGTTTGTGCCCAAAGTAAATGAAAACAACAGGCTACAGTAATTCATCTAACAGAGAACAACTTATAAAAGTCGGTCAGACTATGAATGCAGATCATTTCTCTATTCCTCCATTCCCCCTCTCCCTTCCTTTCTTCCTTCCTCCTGTCATATCCCTTCTTTCTTATTCATTTTGTGAAGTAAAGGAGGAAGGAAGGATAGGAGGATGGAGGAATAAAGGAGAGGCAGATATGGCAAGTCAGGTGTTCTTCTCACACACTCATCACGTTTACACGCAAATGGCAGATCATAACTTATAACCCTACAAATATCATATCATCATGGACTGTTCCAACTTATTGAGCCTGGTAATGAGGTAATGTTAGATAGTTCTCGAGACAGGATTGAATACTTAATTAAACACAATAGGCCTACGTGAACAAAACAGGCATCAACTTTTTTAAAAATAAATAAATAAATAAAGTTTGCATCATAGTTCATGATCATTGAACTTTTCACCTTGGCCGTTTGGACCAATTATAGCACAAATATGTAGGCCCTTCCACCTCTTTAGCTCGCTCCTCGTCCCCCTCTGGTTGCAATTAGATGAATGAGACATCCTCGATAACGCTGAGCTTTAAACGATTTCCGGAGCAAGGGGACCGGCGGACCAAGGAGAGAGGCTGCCGCAATACAGTAGATGTTTGGGATATACTCAATACGAACCAATAACAACAGTAACCCCCTTATTTTCTATCAAAATATAAGACAGAAGGGGTTATTGTTGAGGTAAATTACAAAATACAGTAATTAACCTCAAAGATCACAATGCCGAGGCTACGTGGATATAAATTGACTGTTATAACATGTCATTGGGATATTTCACAACATTTGCGTGGAATGCTGCTGTAGGTCTATATTGATTACTCTTTTGGAAATTGTATAAGGCTATTGATAGTATGTGTTTTTATATTGTTATTATTTAGCAAAGACTGGTATTAAATTGATATAATGTGATGAGTCAAAATGCTTCAATCTCATCAAACTGCTTGGCTATTGCTCCACTGACATTACTTTACACAGGCTACTGAATTCCTGAGGGAGACTATATGTTTGTTGTTGTTGTTGTTGTTGTTGTTTAAAAACAAACAAACAAAAAACTATTTTAATCCATTGCAAACGCATATTGTTTCATATGTAAAAAACGCAATTTCTGCCTCCAATTACCAGGAAAGCCCAGCTGCTCGTAACTGACGCAGATTAAAGTGTTCAGCGAGATTCTGGCGGTAAATCAGAGCGCTCGTGCTCTTCCTGGGCTGTCCCGAGCGCCCGAGCGAGCCCAACCTCAAGCGCGCGCTCCCCGTGTGACCTACATCCGTCGTGGCATACTTTACAGAAAGACAATTGTCTGTTTTTCATCCGCATCCGTTATTCTCCTCTCTACCGCATTCACCCGTGTAATGAGCACACAAAGCCATGCATGTTGCTAACAGTCGGACTGTACCCCCATACAATTTCAACGTAAACAACAATAAACAACGCGCAGCAGGGCAGATGTTCTACTTGTACACAAGCTCCCCGGGGAGACACAAACATTTGAGTATTCGGTGGAACAGCACGTGATTGGACGCGTTGGATGCTGAGATTAGTGAAGGCGTTGGCAACAGGGCTTCAGAGAGCAGCGATGCGCTGGGACCTGGGCTGGGCAAGGATCCGTAAGCCTCTTTTAGCCCTGATATAGCAGATATGACGGCGGTCTGATCCTTGTCACCAGTGGCCACTGAAATAGTGCGCTGCTCTCCAACGTCTATCGGAATGAGAGGGGATATTCCAAACCGTGGAGATTAGAGGGTCTCTTTAATCCCACGCGTGAGCGTGTGTGTGTGTGTGTGTGTGTGTGCGTGCGTGTGTGTGTGTGAGCGAGAGAGAGAGATGTGAGAGATGTGTTTGTTGTTTTCGAGTGAGAACTCCCGCTGTGCTGGAATGGGGTCAGGTCAAGCTCTGACATCAAAAACAATGATGGAACATGAGAATTTGCACACGTGTGTGTATGTAGTATGTCTGAAAAAGGCTATACCTGAACGGATATCACAGTATGTTTTAGCTCCACCATTCACACCCATTTTAAAATGTCTCTTCGCGCCATGCAGCCATGTGCTGGCGCGCGCGCAGTATTTCTGTCCTTAAAGTGAATAATAACACTTCCACGTCAAGTATGTAGTGCAGCAATAACATATGGCGTTATCATTTCCGACCAATGAGAGGCGAACGTTAACAGGTAGCTGTTCTGACGTAGACTACGACGGGCGCGACCAGGGAAACGAGAGGAGGTGGGGTGGTCGAGCTCGCGAACGGATTGAGAGGAATCTCGGTATTTCTGTCTAGGGCCGGCGATCTGCAAAATGCCTCCGGTATAAAGAGCGAGAAGAATGGGGACTTGGGACCCCGGCGCTTTGGGGTGGACACACCGACCACTGGTGAGCGTTCATCAAGGAGGTTAATGAATAGAAAGGACGCCGCCGGTGGGACCTATTCTTTTTTTTTTCTTTTTTTCTTTTTTTCTTTTTTGCTAAACGACAAAGCGATTATTAGCTGCATCAGAGACGTCTACGTTTCCCTGGATTAACAGGCAAGGCAGATCAGGATAATCTTCAAGGGAAAGGAGTTCAGGTGAAAGATATTTTGCTGGTGACGGTCGAGATTCGCGCAGCAGGTTGTGTAATAGTGGATCGTTAGTCGTACCTGAGGATATATTGTATGTTTGACCGAATATCTCTCTCCATGGCGATAAATAAGGTAACACGAGGACCAGGTCACATAGACCCATCGAGAAAGCGGGGCCAGTGGATTTAAACCAGTCCGTCTCATTTGTATCCGCCGAGTGGCAATGTCTGCTTTTTGCATAGACCTCCACACGTCTTCGGCCCCGATTTCAGCACCACCAGAGCTGGACAGCGACCGTATAGAGGAAACGCTGGACCCCAGCAGCGGCAGCGGCGGCGGCGGCGGCAGCAGCAGCATGCCTCAAGAAACGGAAGGGTATCCGGATCACACGCTGCTAGGCACCGGCCCTGGGGGTCTCGGCATGGCGCTGGAAGAGGAGCTCGCCATGCTGACGGGAGAACGGGTGGAGGATTCCGAACTGACCGTCCTGGAGACGCCTGTCAGTGGACAGGACACAGACTTATTGTCGCTCTTCCGGCAGAAGGAGAAGGACTTGGTTCTTGCTGCTAAGCTCGGGAAGGCTCTTCTCGAGCGAAACCAGGACCTTACTAAGCAATACGAGAAAATGAACAAAGATCTCAACGAGAAGCTGGAGGTGAGGTCCAGTTGCGTGCTCTCGACCATGCACTTACCATGACACCGAACAGCCACAGAGTAGGCTACCATGTAAACAACAACTGTTACGCTCTCCATGAGGTGTAACTTGCCTGTTTGTTACTCTAGCTGCACTCACTATTTCCTCTGTATACTCAGGCGAGCATAGTGTTCCTGTAGAAATCAAAAGCGCTTTTCCCTGTTTCATGTAACGGGTAACATAAAGAAGACAGGAGTCAGCCCGTCGATGTATTTAGCGCAATCAACCTGCATGACTCATGCACATTTGTGGTTGTTTACGTGACGAAATGGATTGTGATGTTAGGCTCAAGTTAGTCCTTAGATTAGGCTACTGTAAAACTAATTCAACTTTTATTTGAACTCCAAACTAATTCAAGTAAAGTAACTAAGCATCCAGGAATATTTAGATGGAATATGTACACCCACTGTTGTAAGGAGCCTCTTGCCCTTGCTGGCTAGCTGCTCATTTAGCCACACTTCCACCCTGTTGAATAACAAGGCCCTGACACAGCCAGCACATGTTGTCCTCTCTCCTCTCCTCTTCCCCCATCTCCTCTTTTCTCCTCTCCACTCTTCTCATGTTCTCATCTCTCCTCTCCACTCTGCTCCTCTCCTCCCCTGTCCTCTTCTCCTCTCCTCTCCTCTCTTCTTCCCTCCTCTCCTCCTCTCTTCTCCTCTCACACAAAGGCTAATCCTCCTCCGTGCTCCCCAGCCCATACTCTGGACACATCTGCTGCTGCCCAGGCTTACAGCACAGAGAGGGGATCAGTGGTGGTAGGGAGCCCGTTAGCATCCTGTCTCTGGAGCATAGCCAGAGCAGAGCCGGATCAGGGCCAGACTCTGGCCAGATCTGGGCCAGAGCTAGTAGCTAGTGCATGTCAGGGATGACCGGGGAGTGTCCTCACCAGACACCCAGGCACCTACCCGCCATGCCTACCAGCCCCATATGGCTTGTAATTGTCTTTTCGTGGAGGCTGTGAGCGGAGCTAATGCCGTTAGTCCGAGCCAGGCCAGTGAAGCTAATGCTGTTAGCCAGACCCAGGTCAGTGACTGGCTCCTGGACAGTGTCCAGCGAAACGGACTGACTGGTCTGACTAGTCTCTGGCTCGGCTGCTTGCTCTGGCATATAGATGAGTTACCCTCACACACACAC
>NC_085001.1:28645426-28650426 GCF_963854185.1 Sardina pilchardus
TCTCATCTGGGGTAAACAGGTTGGGTCTGGATCTGATCTGGGCCACATCCATTCAGAACTCCTCTCTCCATTGGACAGGCTTTTCAGAGCTCCTCTCTCCATTGGACAGGCTTTTCAGAGCTCCTCTCTCCATTGGACAGGCTTTTCAGAGCTCCTCTCTCCATTGGACAGGCTTTTCAGGAAACAGTTAGTTTTTGCTGTTGCTTCAGCATACAGTCTGGAGTCATGCAGACTCAAAGGTTATGTCAAGTTTATTTCTAAACAGAAATTCTAAAGAAATGACACACATCAATATAAAACCAATCTCTGTGTCATTGACAATATGTTATAACATCAATCTCTGTATCATGGACGATATGATATAACACCAATCACTGTATCATGGACGATATGATATAAAACCAATCACTGTATCAGGGGCGATCTGTTATGGCACAGACCTACCGTGTGGTGGCGTGAGGGTGAAAGTGAGGGGATCTCATGAGGCAGGAATTGATCAGGTAGATCGTAGAGGCTGCCTGGGGGTGCCTGTCTCTGATGTGTTCATCAATACCCGGCCTGTCCCCGACATGATTGATCAGTCCCCTGTCAATCAGTCAGATCGACCAATCACCAGTCAGTCTCGGTTGCTCTGTGTTCCCGGAGACAGATTGTCGGGGCTGGAATTTAAAGTACTTAGTGGTCTAGTCAGCACTGCACCGAGCAGTGGATCTGAGCTGTCTGGGATCATTCTGTGTGTGTGTATGTGTGTGTGTAAGTGTGTGTGTGTGTGTGTGTGTGTGTGTGTGTGTGTGTGTGTGTGTGTGTGTGTGTTTATGTTTGGGTGAGGGTTGTGTCTGCCATATGGCTTTCTCTAAAGCACATGTAAGAAGATGCCTAATGCTGACATCTCAAAGTCTCTCAAAGTGTCATTGGGGGTACTTGTGGCCATTTGGGGGGGTACTTGTGTTCATTGGGGGGGTACTTGTGTACTTGTGTTCATTGGGAGGGGGACTTGCGTTCATTGGGAGGGGGACTTGCGTTCATTGGGGGGGTACTTGTGTTCATGGGGGGGGTACTTGTGTTCATTGGGGGGGTACTTGTGGTCATTGGGGGCATTGGTGTTTGTTGGGGGCACATGTGTCCACTCTCCTCTTTTCCGTATCTCTGAGTTTGGGGGTGTTTTTAGGGGTGTTATACGTTACACGTATAGAAATGCTCTTATCAGTGAGAGAATACTGATGCACTCCCCAGAGCTGCTATAGAAATGAGCCTGTAGCTTGAGGGGGGGGGGGGGGGGGGGGGTGCATTAACTGGTGACAGGCAAGGACATATGGGGCAGCAGTTACACAGCTCCCAGCAGGTACGGTGATTTGTTCAGGTTTGGGTATATCACAGAAATCAGCACTCTATTAAAAAGTGCAGTTCTGTTTTAACAACATCATCTCTGCACTGCTGGCATAGACGTTCATCTTTTTGGCAGCCAGGTCTTTTTGTGTCTTCCTGTGTCTCTCTGGCTAAATGATGTTCACTGAGATTTTGTTAGTGTGCTTCTATTTTTGTTAGATAATGTGCAAGTCTATATTTTCTTGTTTAAGGGTCAAATAGCATTACATTTTGCCTTGGGGATGTGTTTTAGAGTGCCAATGTTCATCATAAATGTCGTTTAGGTTGTGGAGGGTGTGGTGAATCTAAGCATTGTGTGTGGATGTGGCCTGGTCTTGGGCCTTTAGAGTGTTTCTAGATGTTCGTAGAGGAGGATGCCTGAAGGCCAGGTTGGTAGGAGAATTACCTTTGCTCAACAGTTGGTATTTCAGGGCTGTATAATAATCAAATGGATACTATTATTATAAAATCTCTCTCACACAAACAAAAAATAAATGATTAGGGGGCAAATAGTAGCCTAGAAATCTAGACGCCCCTAGCGGCAGCAAATGTAATTAGTAGTCTAGGCACGATCCATAGAGCCAGGGAGCTGAGAACTCGAAAAACCAGCGGGCCAATCACAGCCTGTATAGAGTCGGTGGGTGGGCTTAACATAATGGTGACTGACATGTGACCAGAAGTTGCGACGGTAACGCATCCTGTTATTTGAAAACAAGAAGATGATTCGTTTAGCGTTATCCTATTGCGGGGAGGGAATTTGAAAGACAACTGTTTATCCCATCCCTCCGATTGAGCCCTGTCTACGGTGAGTGTCCAGACCCTACATCTTGATGTGGGTCTGGCTCGTCAGGCTAGGCAAATAGAGTAGAAGGGATAAATTCTCAAACTATGAATAAATGGATGAAAAGCTAAAACAACACAAGCCTTTTTATTGAAGAGTGGTGTGGTCTCACAGGTTTGAGGTTGTATTTCTTTTGTGGCATGCCAATGCATATGTTGCTGCTGCTAGTGGAGTTGCTTTAACTTTAACTCTGTTTCTTTGTTTGTTCTGTGAGTTCTGGGCAGACATTACTTTATTTGCTATTGTGTTGAATTCACACCAGAGGTCTGTCTAATGACTGCACCAAGTGAGAAAATGCAGCTCTCAATCGCTCTCTCTCCTTCTCTCTCCTCCCTCACTCTCCTCTCTCTCTCTCTCTCACTCTATTCAATTCAAAAAGCTTTATTGGCATGACCATTCATAAAGTGCTGCCAAAGCATACAATATACAGTATGTCTAGAAAATATCAGAACATAAAATAACAGATTCATAAAACAATATGTGTGATTATAAAAACACTCTCTCTTACACACACACACACACACACACGTACACACACACGTACACACACACACACACACACACACACACACACACACACACACACACACACACACACACACACACACACGCACACAGACTCTCTCTCTCTCTCTCTCTCTGTTCATACCATGTGAATCTAAACGTACACAGCACCAACAACTAAGCGCATGTCCAGAGAAGATTTGTTCTGGCTACAGCAGGTTCGGGTCAGTATATCTCCCAGAGTCTGTTGAGTTCAGGTCAGTATATCTCCCAGAGTCTGTTGAGTTCAGGTCAGTATATCTCCCAGAGTCTGTTGAGTTCGGGTCAGTGTATCTCCCAGAGTCTGTTGAGTGTGTGGACATTGCTCTGTGTGCGTATTTTGTTTGTGCTTGAGGAAGCTGGTAAAGCTCATAAACTCTATTGCTTTTCCCCGGATGTCTCCAATGCTGCTCTTCCACGAAGGTAACTGTGTTTGTGGTGGAGAGGGCTTTTCTGGATGCTTCAGCTGGAGCTCATTTAAGGAAGGTAACTGTGTTTGTGGTGGGGTGCAGTTCTGTTGCGGTGCAGCTCAGAAAGGTAACTGTGTTTGTCGTGGAGTGTAAAGTGTGTGTGTGTGTGTGTGTGTGTGTGTGACTACTGCTCAGCTGAGAAAGTTAAGTGTGTTTGTGTGGTCTGTCGAGGCCACTGGAGTGTGTTTTGGGCTCTGTGTGTGTATCTGGAGTGTGTGTTGGGTTCCATGTGAATATCTGGAGTGTGTGTTGGGTTCTGTGTGTGTATCTGGAGTGTGTGTTGGGTTCCGTGTGTGTATCTGGGTCTGAGACTTTTTTGTGCTTTGTGCTGAGCAGAGCTAGATGAGAGTGTTCTCTCCTGATTGATCTCTTCCCCCTCTTTCTCCCTCTCTCTCTCTCTCCTTTTCTGTCTCCATGTGCCCCTACTCTCTCTCCTCCTCCACTCTCTCCACCTCCATCTCTGATGCTCTTTTCTCACCCTGCACATGGTCTCTTCTTACTCTTTCATCCCTTTCTCTCTTTCCCTCCCTCTCTTTCTCTTCTCCCCCTGCCATGCTCTCTTTGTATTCCTCCCTCATTCTGATCCCACTCTGTTCCTCTCTTTCTCTTTTTCTCACTCTCTCTCTCATGTGTTTCTCCTCTGCCCCCACTCTCTCCATCTGCCTCTCTCTCTCCTTTTCTCTCTCCCTCTCTCTCTCCCTCTCCCTCTCTTTCCTCCCTCTCACATGTTCTGTCTTTCCCACCTCTTTACATTTTTCAATTCCAGAAAGCTTTATTGGCATAAACGTTGCAGCCACCTCATTTCCAAAACCGCATTCATAAACACATAAAACACATCTTTCTCTCTCTCTCTTATTCAAGACATCGCCCTCCTTCTCTCTTCCTCTCTCTTGTCTTTCTCCTGTCCCTTTCTCTCTGTCTTCTGTCTTCTCTCTTTCCATGTCTCTCCCTGTTCCTCCCTCCCTCCATCTCTCCATTTTTCTCATGTTCAATTTCTCCCTGTTTCTGTTTATCCCTCCCTCTCTCTCCCTCTCTCTCCCTCTCTCTCTCTCCCCTCTCTCTCTCTCTACCTTCCTCCCTCTCCCTCCCCCTCTTTCTCTCCCTCCCCCTCTCTCTATCTCTCCCTCTCTCCCTCTCTCCCTCCCTCCCTCCCTCCCTCCCTCCCTCTCTCTCAGCAGGGCTGGTTGTTTATAGTCTGTGGTTCCCTGAAGCAGCTCCAGGGGTTCTCTAATAAAACTGCAGGCTGCCGCTGAACCCTTCCACTTATCTGCATAGAGTACAGCACATCTGCACCGCACATCACTGACACACACCACACTCACACAGCACATCACTGACACACACACACACACACACACACACACACACACACACACACACACACACACACACACACGCACACACAGCACATCACTGACACACACCACACTCACACAGCACATCACTGACACACCACACACACACACACACACACACGCACACACAGCACATCACTGACACACACCACACTCACACAGCACATCACTGACACACACCACACTCACACACACACACACACACGCACACACAGCACATCACTGACACACACCACACTCACACAGCACATCACTGACACACACCACACACACACACACACGCACACACACACACACACAGCACATCACTGACACACACACACACACACACACACACACACACATACACACACACACACACACACACACACACACACACACACACACACACACACACACACACACACACACACACACCATACACAC
>NC_085001.1:28665426-28690426 GCF_963854185.1 Sardina pilchardus
ACAATTGTCTTTAAAATTCCCTCTCCGCAATAGGATAACGCTAAACGAATCATCTTCTTGTTTTCAAGTAGCAGGATGCACAACTTTCCCTCTCCACGCAATAAGATAACGCTAAAGGAATCATCTTCTTGTTTTCAAATAGCAGGATGCGTTGCCGTCACAACTTCTGGTCGCATGTCAGTCACCATTATGTTAAGCCCGCCCACCGACTCTATACACGCTGTGATTGAGCCGCCCGTTTTCTCAGTTTCCCACAGCTCCTAATGTAAGTTCAATATCCAGGATGGAGGACTGCGCCTCTCTCTCCTCTCCTGTTGTGTGTGGACTGTGGGGATGAGGTGCTATGAGACTTCAGAGAGTAGGGGTGGTTCAGATGTCTTAACAAATCACACACTCACACACTCACACACTCACACACTCACACACTCACACACTCACACACTCACACACTCACACACACACACCCGTGGTTGTCGTCTCCCACTAGTGTTGTGTTCTCACTTGTGTTAGGAGCTGAAATCAGGAGCCGATGTGTGTGTGTGTGAGTGTGAGTGTGTGTGTGTGTGTGTGTGTGTGTGTGTGTGTGTGTGTGTGTGTGTGTGTTCGGAGGTTGCTATGGCGACGGTCGGTGGTGGCGTGACTCCGGGCTTCCTGAATGCGGTCTGGCTTATGCTAATCAGGCCTCTAACAGTGACACAAACACACACACACACACACACACACACAGTGGATTGGCAATAGTCAGAGATATAGTGATATTGCGGTAAGAGGGCAACTGGGACGACTTTGTTGTTCTAGGCAGCAGGAGCAGTAGCAGAGCACATACACACACACACACACACGCACACACATACACAGCAGCAGCAGAGACAGATGAGTCACCCTGTAGATCAGGAGAGCAACCCAGCCTTCATCTCACCAGCCTTCATTATATCCCAGACCACAGGGCCAGATCAGAGCCAGATCCTAGCCGCATCTGAGACAGCTGTATTGCATTTAGACCTGGTGCTGGACAGTGACCTGGCGCAGGGAAAACAGCCGCAGATTATCTATGCTGGCAAAGCTGAGAGGGGATAACATTACATACTCAGCAATTACAAAGAAGTGTGTAGACACACACACACACACACACACACACACACACACACACACACTTGTACACTACACACAGAGTTCAAAGATATGCACAATTATGAGTGTGCCAGCCTAAAGCTCAGGCATGCTGTTCCTCTGATTCCAATTACGCAGGTGCCCCCATGATCTTATAACCAGCAGGGGATATCATCTCTACACACACACACACACACACACACACATACACACACACACACACACACACACTATACACACACTACACACATACACACATACACACACACACACACACTGACACACACACACACACTAAACACGCACTACACACACACACACACACACATTGAACACACATCACACACACACACACACACACTGCAGGGAAAATGACTATTAGATAAGCTTACAGTACATTCAGCAAGTTGCTGAGGCTGGAGGCTTCCTCTTATCTAGTTCACATCCTCACAGTCATCGTCAGAGATGCATGACTTTATTATTGACTCTCCCTCTGTCTCTTTCTCTGTGTGTGTGTGTGTGTGTGTGTGTGTGTGTGTGTGTGCACTCTCACAGGCTGCAGAGGTGGAGAGACAGTTGTCCACTCAGGTCCACTCCTTGCGGGATGATTTCCGGGAGAGGAGCATCTCCAACAACCAGCACATGACGCGTCTGGAGAGTCTACAGGCAGAGGTGAGGCATTCTGGGAAATGGAGTTTCTCCTACTAACAAAAATATTTGTCAAGTATGGATAAGATGTGCTACTACTACTACTACTGCTACTGCTAGTGTAATGCATGTTCTTCTGTTGCTCTTGTGTGAAAGTCCTCTCCCAGAGAGCAACGACCTCTGAGGCAGACCTCAAGGTCACTCCACACTGCCAACGGCGACCATAGCGATGACTACAAGCTACAGTTCTAGTGAACTATTAGAACAACAATGTCCACACCACTCACTCATCACAGGCCATTGAGTTGTACTGTAGTTATCACATTACTGAACCTGAAAGACATTTATGAGAGCCTTTCCTTACTGCTGGTCAGTATATTATTATCAGGGATGGCACTAGAAATATAGTAGACACCTTATTAGGCCACAGACCAATGTTGGTCATTATCTTTTATGAGGGCCTCCTGTCAGTGCTGGGCCGGGCTCTTGGGAGCCCTACTAACTTCTCCCCTCTCACAGTCCTCATTAATTAAAAGCACATTTATTCTCGGCATGGCAAGATTGTCATTTTCTCTTGACATAACACACAGTCTATCGGCTGCACTCCATATGGTGGAATTAGTTCATTAAAAAAGTATTGAATTATTCTGACGAGCTAGATCGAACAGCAAAAGTGTTACAGTCTAAGGTTGACAACAGCTGGATTGAGTGACTTCCCTTACAAACTACACGTTTGCCCAAAGAGAAATTACCTGATTGAATGGCTGAACATACTCTGTCATTTTTTAATTCACTTCAGTTGTCCTATTGGTTTGTTTTCACCGAATTGTCCTAAACCAAAAGTGTGTGTGATGTCGAGAAGAGTTAGACTTCATACATGTAGTAGGAGCAGACTTCACTCAGTTTCTTATGTCTCTTTTAGAGTGCTTGGTCAAACTTATGTTACATCGAAGAAGAAAAAAGGCCACACTTTGCACACAATCGTGTTTTCCTTCTTAGCCTTCAAAGTTGCCATTGGCAGTGTGGACGAGCCATCGGTTCTGGTCAGCATCTGGGCCAGAAGAGGGCCGGGTCTGAGCCGGTTCTGAGCCTCGTCTCAGCCGGATCTCCGTTGTTCTCTGTGGCGTGTTGTGGCTTCACACCTGTTTACTGTAAATTATTCACGTCTTCCTTAAACGCTTCATATCTCTGACCACTGTCCATTTCCTCTCGTCGTCTGTCTGCTCACTTTAAACCATACCCACCCCCCCTTCCCTGATTGGAGCAGCAAGGGCTAGAAGTAAGTGGTGATGTATTGCTATTGGTTCATCTGCATGCCCGTCATCCTTGTTTAAAAAAAAAAAAAAATCTGACCTCAGCTTTGCACTGGTTTCAGTACGAGAACAGCATCCAGGTAGTTCTTATTTTTAAGTTATGATGCTGCTGTGCGTCTAGCAAAACGTTAATGTGACGCAAAAAGGAAACAGAACAAAAGAATAATGTGCAAGGACACACAGGTGGTGCTCCTGCTGATTGGCTGTCAAGAGCGGAGCAGAGCAGAGCAGAGGCTCAACAGCAAGCAGAGCAATAGCAGTGCAAATACTGTATGTGGTACACCCTCCCAGCACACGCATCAGGAGGCTGGAGTGGAGATAGAGGGCTCTTCTCATTCGTCTGTTGGTTGATCCTCCCTCCCTCCGTCCCTCCCTCCCTTCCTTCCTTCCTCGAGTCCTAGTCCCTCCTTTTGCGGAGGAAACGAGGAAGGAATGATAGGAGGATGGAGGAATGAAGGAGAGACCGATATGAGAGAGGAGATGTCCTGAGAGAAGGTGGCTCTTGCTAGCAGCTGACCCCTGACACCTGACCCCTGACACCTGACCTCTGAACCTGACCCTGAACCTGACCAGGGACCAATCATGGCCCTGACCAGCCGAGGTGGACATCTCAAGTTCAGAAAGTAAAAGTCTTATTTGTTCTAACTGTGTAGTACGCTAGCTGGTCCTATTCAGCAGTCAGCACAACCCTTAACTCAGGCAGGACAGTAAATTAGTGAGATTGGGAGAGTGCCTATGTTTAGTGCACATGCAGAAGGAATGCTTGGTCGGACTTTTGCCTTCTGAAGTAGGGGTTGTCCACCTCTGTTGACCAGGGGCTGATTTTGGCCAACTCAGGGCCAAGTCAGGGCCGGAACCTTTCGAGCATCAGCTGCTAGCCGAGTTCTTCCCAGTGTTCTATAGAAAGTTAGCCAGCTACACTCTCAGACAGAACAAGAGCATGGAGGCTCTATAATGCCAAACACTTCATACAGAACCTTTAAGAACGTGAAAAAAAGCCAAATGTGTTCTTTAAGCTTAAAAATGCTTTTACAGCCACTTTAAATGGCTGTGAAACTTTCCAAATTGCTGTCCCTTCATCAGAAAGTTTGATATGAAGACACCCCCTCTAAAATATTTCTATAGCGGAGATGAACCATAGAGCCTGTGAAGTTCCTAGAAGGTTCTAGAAGGCATGCTCCATTTGTATTATGTCTGAGAGTGTTGATGGTACCTCATGTGGTAGCTGACTCTGGACCAGACTCATGCCAGAACTGGGTCAGAGTCATCTGCTATCTGGGTCAGTGTTAGCGGTACCAGGAAAGAGAGGAGTGCTTGTGTGAGCTCAGGTCAAACATCTTGCATGTGTGTGTGTGTGTGTGTGTGTGTGTGTGTTGAGTTGAGTTGTGCAGTGTGTATGAAGTGGAGCAGTCCCTAATGTGACACATGTATAATGCACGCCGAGTGTCTTGGGTCGTCTACGTCTTTGTAGGGCACGTATTCATAATGTATACAAACTACTCTACACACACACACACACACACACACACACACACACACACACACACACACACACACATCCATTAGGCAAACTTCTGCTCATGCATGTTGCTAGTGTTGTAACTTTGTGTCCTGGAAAGTGTGTGTGCTGAAAGTGTGTGTGCCGTGAGTGTGTGTGCACTGAAAGTGTGTGTGTGCTCTCTGTTGAAACTGCTGCGAGAGAATCCATGCAGCGAGACAGAGATGGATGGGAAGAGGATAAAACAGATGAGAGATTGTAATAGCACAGCAGCCTAAATGAGCCCTCCAACAATTTCTCACATCCAGCCATTAAACGCTTTTCTCTCACTTTAATTGCCATCCAATTTTACAGCAAATGTTAACACTTGTCCAAAGCCAATGTATAATAGCAATTCAGATACATCAGAAGTTTTACTAACGCGTCAACACAATTTATATGGATCGATCCCCAGTGACTAAATTCACTAGTAAAACCTCACTTATCATGGTGAGGCCACAATCACTACTCACTACTACTGTTAGGCTCTCAGATCACAGAACTGCACACAGAGACACAGCACTCAAAGAGTCCTCTATAGAAATGCAGTGGGGTTAGTTCATAACAGCAATATGGCAGTTGTCTGTACATATGTCCCTTGAGTAGCTGAGTAAGTGAATAAGTATAAATGTAAATTGGCGGTCAGTCAGGAGGGTGAGGGGGTATCAGGCTTACAGGCCAGAGAGAGGAGAGCTGCGATGAGATGTCCTGACTGATAGAAGTACCTAAAGTGTTTGGTTAGGTCAGCTCTACTAGAGTCTGGTTAATTGGTTTGGTAAACTAAGTATTGTTAGTATGTAGATTCAGTTTTAGTTGTTGTTTTGTTTGTGTTATTTATTTATTTATGTGGTTGTTGTTGTTGTTGTGTTGCTGTAGTTGTTGTACAGTTTTAGGTCATAGAGTATCAGTAAATGTAAGGTGTACAGCCTGACCTAAAGTGAACAGGGTGTTCCGCACCAAGTGTGCTCTGAGTTTATGCTGCTGGGTTATGCAATCCAGGCAATTACAGAGCTGGACGTCTTCAAAAGAAGAGAACACACATTGGCAGCTTGTCTCAGAGTTTCATTACATTAGCAGAGGAAGGAGGAGAGAGAATGAGAGAGAGAGAGAGAGAGAGAGAGAGAGAGAGAGAGAGAGAGAGAGAGAGAGAGAGAGAGAGGTGGGATGGTTTCAGGGAGACACAATGAGATAGGGATAGAGAGAGACAGAAAAGGATGGAGGTAGAGAAAGTGATGGATGGAGACAGAGAGAAATGGAGAAAGGGGTGTACAGTATAGATGGAGAATAAGAGATGGATAAGGAGAGAGGGGGAGAGAGCAAAAGAGAGAAAGAGGCTAATTAGCGAGATTAGCCTGGCGATGGGTGGTCCTGCAGTGACTGGCGAATCTGAGCTGATTTAAGGATCGATGGCAGACCTGCTGCTCCTCGTCCTGCTCGGGGAGACCCATGATTAGAGAGAGCCTCAGCAACTCTGTCAGAGAGAGAGAGGGAGAGAGGGGAAGAGGAGAGAGAGAGAGAGAAGAGAGGAAGAGAGGAGAGAGGAAGTGATTAGAGAGAACTTTAGCTCCACAACTGTCAATGAGAAAGAGGGGGATGAGAAAGGAAATGAAATGAAGAAAAGAATAGGAAGAGGAATAGATGAATGAGAGAATAAAGAGGAAGGACAAAGAGAGGAGTTGGGATGAGAGGAGAGGAGGAGGAGAAGAGAAGACGAGGAGAGGAAGAGGATTAGGAGTGGACAGGAAGAGGAGAGGGAGAAGAGAGAAGAGGAAAAGAGGGGAAGAAGAGGAAGAGGAGGGGGAGAGTAGAGGGAGAGGAAGAAGAGAAGAAGAGGAGAGGAAGATGAGAGGAGGAAGAGAAGGAGAGAAGAGGAGAGAAGAGGGAGATGAGGAGAAGGGGGAATAAGGACTCCGGCTCTAAATTTAGCTCTCCTACTGCAATGTCTGGGTGTTCCCAAAACTGCAGAGTCTCTCTTTCTCCCCCTCCTTCTCTCTTTCTCTCTCCCTTCCCCCTTGACTCTCTCAAATTCAAATTGCTGTATTGGCATGACAAATAATAAGACACTTGTATTGCCAAAGCAGTTTCTACATAAATGTACTAAATGTACAGTATCATGACAATAACATCATGTTGCCAAAGCTCACATATTTGGTACAATACAGATAAGAACAATAATGAAAGAAAACAAATGTAGAAATGGAAATAAAATGTATGCTAATAATTAACTGATGATTAAAACATAATAGGAAAAGTAGGAAGGAAAAGAAAGACTCACTTCCTCAGTTTATGCCGCTCTGCCAAGAACTCTGCTGCTGTTGTTGCACTATGCCCTCTGCTATGCCCTCATGGCAACTAAGGGAGCTTGTCTTCATTAGCTAGCACAGGGAATTGGGGACACGTTTGACATATTTGGTTAAAGGATTTTGTCCTACCCGAGGTGTAGTCCTTGCAGTCAGTGAGGAAGTGTACCTTGTATTTTACCCCTCTCTACACATAATAAACACACTACACACTGCAGACACATTGAACACTACAAACACGCTAAAACACACGATAGACACACTACACTCTCTCTCTCTCTCTCTCACTCACATACACTCACATACACACACACACACACACACACACACACACACACACACACACACACACACACACACACATCTAGGAGTATGTCATTAGACACGATCAGGTCTGAGTTTAGAGTGGCCATCAATCACTGACGGCGTCCGTTATCGTACGTAGAAACACACACAAGGTAGAGTGGCTGTTAACTAGAGCACATTCATCATGGCCATTGAGTGGGGATCCTTCTGAGACTTCACACAGCACAGAGACATGTCTGGTATGGCTCACACACACACACACACACACACACACACACACACACAACATTACGCACCGCAGACTACATACTGCACACATGCTAAAGTTACACTACAAACATGTACTACAGACACACTACAAACATGCTACAGACACACACTACAGACACACTTCTACAAACACACTACAAACATGCTACAGACACACCAGACACGCTACACATTGCAGTGGCCCAATAGACTCAGTTGCAGACACAGATGGACACAGTGTGTGTGTGTGTGTGTGTGTTATAAGGTAGCGTGACTGTGTTAGTGACTATGGTACATGTGTAAGGCTGCTGTAAGCTGAAGTGGGTTAGGAGATGTGGGTCAGGAGGAAGAGGAGGAGGAGGAGGAGGAAGAGGAGGAGAACACAGCTGTGTATTGATGTTTGTTTAATGGGGAAAAGCGCTTTAGTGAGTCTCGCTGGATAGACAAGCGACGAGCACCAGGGATTTTAGGTCATGCAGCGACACGAATGTGTCTGTGTTTATGCTAGCAAGTGAGGTAAACCAGGAGATAGACAGACAGAGACACACACATACACACACACACAAACTCACCAATGTGTCTGTGTTTATGCTCGCAAGGGAGGTAAACCGGGAGATAGACAGATACACACACACACACACACACACACACACACACACACACACACACACTAACACACACAAACACACACAAACACACACAAACTCACCAATGTGTCTGTTTTTATGCTAGCAAGGGAGGTAAACCGAGACATAGACAGACACACACACACAAACTCAATCATTCTCCCACTCACTCACTCATAAGTATAGATGCAGTATATAGAAACACATGCACAATTTACATGCACATGCACACGCACACACACACACACACACACACACACACACACATAAACACACATAAACACACACTCTCCCACTCTCTTATACAGACCCACAGACACACACACAGACACACACAGACACACACACACACAGACACACACACACACACACACACACACACACACACACACACACACACACACACACACACACACACACACACACACACACACACACACACACACACAGCCTTGATTTACTGTAAAAGTCAATGCAGAAAAAAATTGTTTGTCAGTAGAAATATCAACGCTATCAAGCGAACATTCCTGAAGTGTTGAGGAGTTAGGTTCAGCCCACGCTTCTCCGTGGCAACCAGCATTCCTCCAGCCACAGGAGACCAGGGAGGAGAGCAGAGGGGCAGCCACACACACACACACACACACACACACAGACGGGCATTCCACAGGGGAAATTCCACTTACCTGAAAGTCAGAAAAGTTTCTGTCTAAAAGTCTGAGGAAAAGTCACCTGTCACTGTCGCCGTGGTTACAGACACCTTGAAAAAATGTCTGACGTGGCTGCCATGCTCTGCTGTTCTAGATAAAGATGCTGTCGGAACGCAAGAGAGATCTAGAACGGAGGGTGAACATCATGATGGACGAGAACGAACATCTGCAGAACACCATGGAGAGCCTGAGGGAGAGAACACTGGTGCTGGAGAAACAGTGCCACGAGAAGGACCTACAGGTGAGCACGCAACACACACACACACACACACACACACACACACACACACACACACACACACACACACACACACACACACACACTGGTGCTGGAGACACAGTGCCATGAGAAGGACCTACAGGTGAGTGCACACACACACACACACACACACACACACACACACACATTACACACTGAGCACATGCAGTACACAACTTCTAGTGCATTAGTGTTTGTGCTCATACTTGTATGCTCTTGTGTCTTCTTAAGTCTCAGTTCCCCCTCTAGTTAGCTAACAGCAGCCTGCCAGGGACTAGAGATGGACATGAGCTTGAATAGCTACACCTGATGTTCATGCTCACATGCTAACCTTTGATCATGAGCATGCTGATTCATGTACTACAGACCTTTTAAATAAACAAACAAAAGTTGGACTCAGAATCACACACATACAGTACACACACACAGACACACATACATGCTGTAGCGTAGTGCTCAGGCGGATGGTGACCCAGAATCGGGCGCTGTCCTCAGGCCACTACTGGCCGTTTTCATCATAGATTCATGTCTTTATCAACAGAACACCCTGCTGATCAGCTGAAGCAGGGCTAAAGGAGACAGACAGACAGACAGAAAGCATCTGGCAGAGAGAGGGAGGAAGAGAGAGAGAGAGGAGAGAGAGAGAGAGAGAGAGAGAGATGATCTCTGATGTTATTAGATAAGATGAAATAACATGTCTGTGGAGGAGATTCATTCCTGGTTCACTTCTGTTACTGATGTTATTGCTGTGTGTTACATACTGTAGTAATCTGACTGGAGGGTGTGTGTGAATGGGTTAGTGTGTGTGTGTGTGTGTGTGTCTGTGTGTCTGTGTGTGTGTGTGTGTGTGTGTGTGTGTGTCTGTGTGTGTGTGTCTGTGTGTGTGTGTGTGTGTGTGTGTGTGTGTGTGTGTGTGTGTGTGTATGCCAGTGTGTGTCAGTGTGTGTGTGGGGGAGGGTGTATGTGTGCCAGTGTGTGTATGTGTTGATCCATTTTTTAGTCAAGATTGATCAGTTGTATGAATACTGTACAGTATGTGAATGTTATCATATACAATTTGTTAACATGACTGTGTGTGTGTGTGTGTGTGTATATGTGTGTGTGTGTATGTATGTGTGTGTGTGTGTGTGTGTGTGTGTGTGTGTGTTCACAGCTGCGTCAGAGCCAGCTGGAGCTGCAGGAGGTGCGTGTGTCCCACCGGCAGCTGAGCTCTCGTCTGGAGGAGCTGAGTGAGGAGAGTAGCCTGAGCTTCAGCCCACACACACACACACACAGCCTGCTCAGCGAGATCGAGCAGAGCATGGAGCAGGAGGAGATGGAGCAGGAGAGGGAGCAGGTACACACACACACACACACACACACACACACACACACACACACACACACACATACACACACACACTTTATGTTTATTGATCTCATTGGACAGAAGTGTCTGCTAAGAACCATAAACATACACATTAACATAAAGAGTGTGACCTCTGTCTACTCCCAACTCACACATTAGGATCGCACTCACAGACACACACACTAACACACACACACCTTGGCTTGAGTTAGCTGTGGGTTTGTGTATGTACTTTGCATGAGCAATAAAGCCTGGAGATGAATGCAATAAATGCAAGTCCTGTATTTGCAGACTCACACACTCACCCACACACACACCCACACCCACCCACACACACACACACACACACACTCATTCACTGCTCTGTGTGTGTGTGTGTGTGTGTGTGTGTGTGTGTGTGTGTGTGTGTGTGTGTGTTCTCCAGCTGCGGCTCCAGCTGTGGGAGGCGTACTGTCAGGTGCGCTCCATCTGCTCCCAACTCAGAGGAAATGACATCACAGACTCCGCCCTGTCCACCGACTCCTCCATGGACGAGTCGTCCGAGACGCTGTCCGCCAAGGACGTGCCCTCGGGTAGCCTTCACGCCAGCCTGCTGGAGCTGCGCAGACTCACACAGAACCTACTGGATGGCAACGAGTCCACGGTACACACACACACACACACACACACACACAACGGGTAGCCTTCACGCCAGCCTGCTGGAGCTGCGCAGACTCACACAGAACCTACTGGATGGGAACGAGTCCACGGTACACACACACACACACACACACACACACACACACACACACACACAACGGGTAGCCTTCACGCCAGCCTGCTGGAGCTGCGCAGACTCACACAGAACCTACTGGATGGGAACGAGTCCACGGTACACACACACACACACACACACACACACACACTGAATGAAGCAGTTCACAGAAAAAAAAACATAAATTGTGTGATGATAGTTGTGTTCTAAAATGTGTTTGTGTGTGTCTATGCATGTGTGTGTATATCTGTGTGTGTGTGTGTGTGTGTGTGTGTGTGTGTGCGTGTGTGTGTGTACAGGGCTCGCGGCGCAGCGATGAGGAAGCTCTAGAGGATCAGGTGCGTAAACTGAGTGAGGAGCTGAGGGCGATGAAAGACCTTTACGAGAGCGAACAGGAGCGCACACACACCAGCCAAGAGGAGACACTACAGCTCCACAACCAGGTACACACACACACACACACACACACACACACACACAGACCTTTACGAGAGCGAACAGGAGCGCACACACACCAGCCAAGAGGAGACACTACAGCTCCACAACCAGGTACACACACACACACACACACACACACACACACACACACACACACACACACACACACAGACCTTTACGAGAGCGAACAGGAGCGCACACACACCAGCCAAGAGGAGACACTACAGCTCCACAACCAGGTACACACACACACACACGCACACACACACACACACACACACACACACACACACACACAGACCTTTACGAGAGCGAACAGGAGCGCACACACACCAGCCAAGAGGAGACACTACAGCTCCACAACCAGGTACACACACACACACACACACACACACACACACACACACACACACACACACACACACACATACACACACACACACACCACACATAGACAGACCTTTACGAGAGCGAACAGGAGCGCACACACACCAGCCAAGAGGAGACACTACAGCTACACAACCAGGTACACACACACACACACACACACACACAGACCTTTACGAGAGCGAACAGGAGCGCACACACACCAGCCAAGAGGAGACACTACAGCTACATAACCAGGTACACACACACACACACACACACACACACACCACACACCCACAGACCTTTACGAGAGCGAACAGGAGAGAACACTCAGCAGCCAAGAGGAGACACTACAGCTACACAACTAGATACTCTCACACACACACACACACACACACATTCAAGCACACACACATTTAAACAGACAATGAACTTTATGACAATGTACGATGAACAAAAGAGAAGTCTAAACTCTGAGGGAGCATCAAATACACACAGCCACATACACACACTACTGTGCCATTCTGTGCTGTGTCATTTGTGCTGAGGTGTAGTTGTCCTCCTGCCCCACAGGTGGCGCTGCTCTCAGTGGAGGCGTGCTCGTGGCGTGAGGAGACTGAGCGGATGAGGGCGATGGCAGATGTACACGAACCCAACGAACAGCTGCAGAGCGCCATACGGGATCGAGACGATGCTATCGCCAAGTATGTACACGAGCACACACACACGCATGCACACACACACACTATACAAACATACATACATGCACGCACGCACACACGCACGCACGCACGCACGCACGCACGCATGCACGCACGCACGCACGCACGCACACCCACATACACACATACACACAGGTCTGAGAAAAACCTTGAGAAAATGGGTTGCTCTCTCTTTGAATAGACCTTCGCAGAAACTCCGGCTATTGTGAACTCGTGATTGAGATGTGAAAAGTGCAGATGTAAAACCGTCTAAACGCCACCTCCATCAGAAATGAGTGTAGGCTCTCTACACGTAGTATATGTTAATCCAATAATTTTGCTTCAAAACTCCCTAAATACCACTCTCCTCCTGGCCTGAAATATGGATTTGCTAGGTTAAAAGCATGCAGGAGTCTGATAAAAACTGTGCCCTTTTAAGAGAAAAGTGGTCAGATGGATTTAGAGGGTTTTGCATCGGAACTGTTCATGTGTTCCACAGTCTCACACTCACACGTGGAACAGTGCGGCTAGCTTACTTAGAACAGCACTGGGTCTGTCTCTTAGTGACACGTGGAACGTCACTGGGTTCTAGGTTCTCTGTCTCTTAGCAACATGTGGAACAGTACTGGGTTATCTTTCTGCTGTCATTGTACGATGTAGGAATGTCTCTTTTATCTTCTTGTGGTATGAGAAACAGCTTGGATCATGTCTGTCTATTTGCGCTGTTTTCTATTGGACGATTTGTGCCCCCACATAAGCTCCGCCTCTTCATTCTGTCAATCATCTGTCTGTGTTTGAATCACCACAACACATAACACCACTCCAACTGACTCTGGCAAACTGTGTGTGGATGTGTGTGTGTGTGTGTGTGTGTGTGTGTGTGTGTGTGCGCGTGTGTGCGTGTACATGTGTGTGTGTGTGTGTGTGTGTGTGTGTGTGTGTGTGTGTGTGTGTGTGTGCGTGCGTGTGTGTGTGTGTATGCGTGTGTGTGTGTGTGTGTGTGTGTGTGTGTGTGTGTGTGTGTGTGTGTGTGTGTGTGTGTGTGTGTGTGTGTGTGTGTGTGCATAACAGGAAGAAAGCGGTGGAGATGGAACTGGCCAAATGTAAGATTGACATCATGTCCCTGAACAGCCAGCTCCTGGACGCCATCCAACAGAAGCTCAACCTGTCCCAACAGCTGGAAGCCTGGCAGGTGGGTCACACAATACACACACATACACACACTAGGGCTGGGACAACGCATCGACTTAACCGATTAGTTCGACGCAAAAAATACGTCGGTTCAAAATATGCGAATCGACACGTCGTCAAAATCTAAACAAGTTTGGCGGCAACGTGAGTGACTCCTCAGAATTTCAAAAGTGCAAGGCACTGCAGCACGCACTCGTTCCTCTGAAGCGTTTCTCTAACTATGGGCCGCGGAGTTGCACCGGTTCGCAATGTAGAGACTGCTGGTCCATGAGGCGTGGAGTGAAATTAGGCTCCGTGTTTCACCTGATAATTTGCTGCGCAATTGATGAAGCAACCGCGGCCCAACAGAAAAAGAAAACAAAAGTTCCTCCAATCAGGAGGAAATACTTGCTAGTTCGATGTGATTAAACATAGAGCAACACAATTAAGTGTTGGTATGAGCGTTCATTGAATGCATGCATGTGCGTGTTTGCACGACAGAAACTGAAACTAACCGATAACGTTGGTGGCAAGTTGCGCTTCAACGTGTTGGAAGGCTGTTTAATTATTTAACGACATGTAATAGAACAACGTGGATTCTTGAAACAGAGCAGAGCATAGTGCAGTCAAATTTGAATATGGTCAAAAGATTGTAGCCTTAGTCTTTCATTTAAAAATCTCCAGATCAGTGATTTACGCCTATCTGCTCGGCCGTATACTGTACATAGACACAAGTTGGTATTGTAGGTCCTGAATCCTTACATTCAGAGATTCAAAAGGGATTTCATTAAAAAGCATGTCAATTTTGTGTTTGCATGAGGGAAACATCCCAAAACAATAGCACCCATATTATTGCTGTTGTTTTCAGAAGTAGCCTACTGTATTTATCATGCAACCATGCAAAAGCTATTGTAATTATACTGTATCTTACAATACTAAAGCAGGTCTCTGATTTTTCACAAACTTTTTGTGAACAATGTTAGCATTTAAAACATTGACTGCTTTGAAGTGAAAGTACTCTTAATACAGCATAATAATAATTGTAATAATGATCATCATAATGTTGAATGTTAATGTTTGAAGGGGGGGTATACAGTACGTGTAGGTGGGCCCTATGGCACCAAAGTCCCAAAGACTTAAAATAAGCCTACTTAACTTGTCATTTTATTGATGACAGTTGGGATCTTGTCCCCTTCAATTTGACAACACTCCCAGTGTTTTCAAGGCTTCAAGGTTTTATTGAATGCTACCTCTGACTTAGAATGCACTTGTATAGTCTTTCATTTTGGAATTTTAAGAGCAATAAACATACATTGCAATGTTTTATTTCATTCAGATATGTCAATCAACATGTATATATTGCAATTAGTCAATTAGTGGGGAGATAATCGATAATCGAATCGAATCGAAATCGAATCGAACTGAAAAAATGAATCGTTAGATTAATCGATGCATCGAAAAAATAATCGCTAGATTAATCGTTTAAAAAATAATCGTTTATCCCAGCCCTAACACACACATACACACACACACACACACACACACACACACACACACACACAAATGTGCTCTTACTTTCCTACAGACACATATCTGTGCAAACGTGTGTATACACACACACACACACACACACACAAACATACACACACAGAGAAATATGCTCTTACTTACCCACTGACACACATCTGTGTAAATGTGTGTACACACACACACACACACACAAACATGCTCTTACTTACCCACTGACATATATTTGTGTATAAAACGTGTACACAAACACACACACACTCACAAACTTGCTCTTACTTACCCATTGACATATATCTGTGCATAAAACGTGCACACACACACACACACACACACACACACACACACACACACACACACACACTCATGAACAGATGTTGTCCCAGCAGGGTAGGCCACCAAACAGATTACTGTCATGCCCTATTTTATGCCTGCCCACATGCGCACACATGCACACGCACACACACACGCGCATGCACAGACACGTACACGTACACGTACACGTACACACACACACACACACACACACACACACACACACACACACACACACACACACACACACACACACATACACACACACGGACACAGATTCATACTCTAAGACCGGAGCAATGGACAGCACTACCTAGGCAATCCCTTAAGTGATGGTTAGACTCGGATAGAGTTCCCCTTTAGCCTGCTAGTAGCTGCCTGGCGAACCTGATCTTAGCCAGATCAGGGCCATATCTGGGCCAGAGGGCTTCCAGGGGCCACTACCATCTTGTGTCCCCGGCTCTACCCCGAGCCCCCTTGGACTTCCTCACCCCCCCTGTTCTCAGCTGTGTTTGGTCCCAGTAGGTGTTTATGTGTGCGTATGTTTATCGATATGAATACAACGTATTTTCCAGCCTTGGCCCCCTGCCCCTGTCCACTCCTTTGGGTATAACCACTCTCTCCTCTATTTCTCCCCTCCCCCCCTCTCTCCCCTCCTCCTCCTTCTCTCTCCCTCTCTCCTCTCTTCTCCCTTTATCTCTCTCTCCTTTTCTCCCTCTCTGCCTCTCTCCTCTATATCCCCCTCTCCCCTTTCTATCTCTCCTCTCTGACCTCTCTCTCCTCCCTTCATCTTTCTCTCCTTCTCTCCTTATCTCTCCTCTCTCCTCCTCCTTCTATCCCTCTCTGCCATCTCTCTCCTCCCTTTATCTCTCTCTCTTTCTCTCCCTATCTGCTCTCTCCCTCTCTCTTCTCCTCCTTCTCTCCCTCTCTCCTCTCTCCTGGCCTACAGTTTGCCTCCTCAGGCCTCTTTACTGTGTGGCTCTTGTGGTTTCTGATCTAGTGGCCTTTCTCAGCTTCCGTACCACCCCCCTCCCCTGTGGTACTCCCTTCCTGCCTCTGAGGTGAGCCTAGGAGTGCCATCCCACCTCCACCTCCACCTCCACCTCCACCCTCTCCACCCTCATACTCATTTCTCCATCCTAATGCCATCGCTCCCCCACCCCCACCCTCTCTTCCTAGTGCCATCCCTCCCCCACCCCCACCCCCTTATCCTAGTTCCATCCCCCACCTCCACCCTCTCCATCATCACAACCACCTCTCCACCCTAGTGGAGTCCATCCCACCCCCACCTCCTGCCTTCCATCCTTATACCCACCTCTCTGTCCTGGTACCAAACCCCCACCTCCACCCTCTCCATCCTCATACCCATCTTTCCATCCTAGTGCCAGGCCCCCCCCCCCCACCTCCGCCCTCTCATCCTCATCCCCACCCTCCTCATCTCCATACCCACCTCTGTACACCTCTCATGCCATCCGCCATAGCACCCACTCACTGTGCCAACCATCTCCTTGCCACTCCATGGTGATGTCATCAAACGGGGACGCTGTCCATTCATCCTCATAGGGTGCCTCTCATTTGGGCTTTTATACACCCTCCCTTCCTTCCTCAATCCTCGTCCTCACTGATCTAGATAAAGAATGATGGGGCGGCAACAATGGGATAGTCTATCCAGTGTTGGTTATAGATCAGTGGGAACGCCCCTCGAGGATCGAGCATCGAGGATCGAGGAGAGTGTTTGAGAGCCACCCATAGTGTTCACTCCTCCTTTAAGCTCTTCAGTGTTTAACTGGGCTGTGGTTCTCATTTTCTCTCTCCATTGTTTTCTCTTTTTTTCCCTGTCTGTCTCTCTGTCTGTCGGTCTGTCTGTCTCTCTGTCTGTCGGTCTGTCTGTCTGTCTGTTGTCTGTCTGTCTGCCTTTCAGGATGACATGCAGAGAGTGATAGATCAGCAGTTGATGGACAAGCACCAGGAGGATTGGGAGGCCCCCTACTCCTTCTCAGGAGCCAATGGGGGCTCTCGCCGCACTTCGGCTACGCCCTCCAGGAGGTCACACCGCATGGCCGACCGGGACAGGAGACTCTTCTCCTTCTTCAAGAAGAACTGAGTCTGCACCCAGAAACGAGAGAGGAGAGAGAGAGAGAAAGAGGAGGAGAGGAGAAGAGGAGGAGGGCAGGTGAAAGAAAAGACACACAAACACAGACCCAGCCAAAGACGGACTGTAATCGCACAGGAATAACTGGAGAAAGGGATGACAGAGAGAAAGAGTTTGTCAATACAGACCAGAGCATGTGTGAGCCGAACTTGCTGATACTGAAAATTTACTGAGGCAGTTGTCGGAGACAATAGGGTAGAATAACCAAAGCTGATGGTGCCACTCAGGGAAATTCAGATCGTCAGGTGTAGACCAAGAGGTCTTAGTTTCACATGCGCCTTGTGTGTGTGTGTGTGTGTGTATGTTTCGACTCTGCAATGTCACTGCACTGCCTATGCCTTGGCTGGTTTTGTCTCTTTGCCTAAAATTTCACTTTTATACTCTGGGAGCACTGAGGCCCGGTGGCATCAGTCTGTCAGTCAGTCTGCCTGAACAAAAACCAACACCAATATTTACAGAGACATCGCAGCTTTTCAACTGTATAAAAGATGTCAAGACTACTTCATAGTCACCCTAACTGTAGCCATTCTAATCTTTTCTACTGACAGTCAGGCTTACAAGGCTGAAAACAGACTCCTTTTTCAAATGCTGTATTATCAGCTTGGTCATGACAGCATACCAAGCTAGGCTAGGGCATGGCATTATCCTATACTAACTGGGCTCTAGCACAACTTAAATCCAGATACTGTTGGTGATGTACAGGGTAGTCCTGTCCACACATGACTCTCGTGGCTATATGGTCTCCCATTAAAACATGCTAAATGCATGTTAAAGCTGCTATTTAGGCTCCAAACAGGACCAGCCTTTGGTAGCCACTGTACACAGGACTCATGTCTGTTAGCTTGTCTGCAGTCAGAGCTAGCCTCTGCTAACATAGAGGCAGCAGGCAGAACTAGCCTCTGCTAGCACAGTAGCTGCAGAGACGACTATCCTCTGCTAGCATAGTGGCTGCAGTGACGACTATCCTCTGCTAGCATAGTGGCTGCAGTGACGACTATCCTCTGCTAGCATATTGGCTGCAGTGACGACTATCCTCTGCGACTGTAACCTTGAAGTCACGACTACAGGCCTCAGCAGGTCCACCTCTGACAGATCTGACAGAACTGATTGGCATCTGGCTTTGCCTTTGACAGGAGTGAGTGCAGATTCCAAACCTGCTAAACAAAGGATCGGGTATGGATCTAGTTACTCTATATAGACACACAATCCATGCTCTGATCTTGTGCTGATCCAAAGCAGTGTTGAGCTATGGGCAGGAGAGAAGGCTGGTCTGTGGTCTGTGTGTGTTGTTTTGAAGTTGGTGTTTAGCAGGGTACACTGCCATTCCCCAGACTGCAACTGACCCTGGGACGGACCCGACTCTAGCCCCTGGTCTGGCCCCGATGCGGCCCTAGTCCGTCCCAGAGTCGGGTGCTCTCTGGGGGTCCCCTTCATCTCTGAGTGTGTGGGGACGAGCATTTCCTTCCAGCCTACAGTACGTGGAGAAGGCACTTTAGATTAGAGGGACGGTAATGGGCTTCCAGGAGTCAGGAGAGCGTCTCTCACACCTCACTTTCAGTGCGTCCAGACTGACCCGACCAGCCCAAGGGGGGGAGAAACTGATGCCAGAACGGATCCAGCCGAGCCAGAACCGCACCTGACCGGACCCGTTCTACTCAGCGAGCACCTGGGTCTGTTCTGAACCGACACACCTCCAGATGTGTTTGAGAAAAAAGGACTGTTTCAGTCCTCTGACCTCTGTGTGACCTGTGTGTGTCTACGCGTTCAGTCTGTGTGTGCATGTGTGTGTGTCTCGGTGTGTACGTTTGCGTGTGAGAGAGAAAGTAAGAGTGTGTTTGTTTGTTTGTGTGAGTGTGTGCACAACTGTGCTAGTCCTTACAGTGCAGAGAAGCCAGGCACACAGGAGCAAAGCTATGCAGATGTCTTCTTGTTTTGAAAAAAAAAAAAATGGAGGCAGTTGTTGTTGTTGGTTTTGGATCTAACCCAAAGAACGACTTTTTATATGTAAAATATCATTAGCTACCAGGTTCGGATGAAGTTGATATATTTATTTATAAATGTGTAACTTTTGGATGACAAGATGTCTTCTCTTTTTTAGAGTGGTGAATCCTTTTGCTGACGTATCCCTCATGTTTAGAGTAGGCAGGTCTCAGTTCCACTCATCTGGGGCACAGAGATTCAGGCTCCCTGTCAGGTGCTTCTGCCATCATCCTCTCGGGAGAGGCAGAGTTATCATGAAAACATCTGCACAGGTGTGTACACACATAGTTATTCCCCACCCCCAGAGAGATAACCTTATTACATTCAAAAGCTGAAAACATTATGGTAAGAACAATCATAAGTCATAAGTTATGCTAATTTCCAATCAATTTACCATAAAGAAAACACAATTTACTTTAAAAATCAATGATTTTATATATTTTTTTTCAAATGTTACCCAACTACCATCCAACTACAGTAGTTACCATCCAACTACCCATACCCTATTCCAAATGGTAACCTCTCTGAATAGAGTATTGAGAGATACTGTAAAGATGAAGGCATCAGTGTTATTCTCTGGGGTGTTGGAGAGGGGATCGCTAGAGTTGATTTAGGCAGAAGACCTCACAGGAGTCTGATATCTCTCATGGAGAATGCCAGCTGTCTTCTTGTTCATAACATCCCACTCACTGTTGAGTTTGCTCACGTTAGAATATTATTTCCTTTATTGTAGCTCGTTGTTTTTCTTGTTTTATGTGTTGCATGTATTCTGTTGCATTTATTGTGTATTTTATGATTTGACATTTTATTTCGTGTCTACAGTTTACAAATCACTGTTTTAAACACTCTTAAAACACACCAGTCCTGCATTTTTACAGGACAACTGTCAGAGGAAAGAACATTGTTCCAAAACACCGTTTTGTAACACATTTCAAAATGTGTCAATCATAAAGATCATCTGTCACTCTCACCACTCGACACTGCTTTATTTCTTTCATGCTGCATGTTTGTGTGTGTGTGTTCGTGCGTGCATATGCGTGTGTGTGTGTGTGTGTGTGTGTGTGTGCATGTCTCAAAGCACTTTTTTTGCCCATGCAAACGCAGAACTGAGATGCTTGAACTTGAACGCGGAAGTGTTTTTTCCAGGAGAAGCGAGATTAGAGACAGGTGAATGTACTGACTTAAGGATATGGTGGCTCTATACAGATGGATCTCACATGATTAGCCAAGCTTCCTCCACCTCAATCACACACACACACACACACACACACACACACACACACACGCCTACCTACCTTCCATCCATCCCAGTCTTACCCAACACACATTTATAGATGCTTTGAATTACGTGACACACAAGATGAATGATCTTCAGTTAACAGAGAGCTCAGCATCACAAGTGGACTTACAGGTAAAGATGGAACAGAAGGGTTGAAGAGAGATTAAGTTAAACCGCAACATACGGACCTACAGTACATACAGAAATTAGTCAGACAGAGGAATGACCGGACACAGTGCAGTGTGTGTGTATATGTGTGTGTGTGTGTGTGTGTGTGTGTGTAAAATACTCTGTGTATATGGCACATGCTAAAAATATTCACATATTCTTCTTTTATCTTGACTGTAAATATACAAGACATTTTTCTATATTGATAAGCTTTTCATAAAATTATTTTATACAGATGGAGAGATAAACTAAAAATACTATAATAAGCATATGATTTTATATTCATGGGAAATACCTATTTTTTGAGGTGACGCCACTTTGCGTGTGAGAAACTGATGATGACTGTCAAGGTGAGTGAGGCTCCTTCTGCGAGGAGCAAGGACTGGTTGCCATGGTGAGACGGATCTGCTGAATGGTTCTTTCTTCACGTGAAGGCCACTGTGACCCAATAAAAATCAAAAGCAAGCAACCAATGGAGTGTCCTTACTGGAAGTGTGTGTGTGTGTGTGTGTGTGTGTGTGTGTGTGTGTTCTTGTCCTTACTGGAAGTGTGTTTGTCTGTTACATGCAAAAGTACACAACTTGAGGTATGCATTTCTAGGAGAGCAAGTGTCTTGAAATCTTCACATTTATTTTGGTTGGACATGGTCATGTGGAGGAGAAACATGTCGTTTCCATGGGCTGCCTATAGGTTAAGCACTATATAGATCTATGGGTTAATATATACTATATCACTAATAGCACTATACTGGAATTAAACCAGTTAATAGGCTAACAGGAGAAAAAAAAACACCATACCAATCTCTAGGCATGGTGAAGGGTATGTGATGATGTGGGGTAATTTCAATTCCAAAGGCAAAGGGAACTTTATTAGGATGTATCCCCATAGAGGCAGTAAAATCTGCCTGCCTCTATGGGGATTTAACATAAAGGTGTACTCACATTTGCCCCCTATATTGTAAGGAGAGACATTTCATTTTAAGAAAATAGATGTCCTTAAGGGATGGAATGTTCCTCATTCGTGTTCATTTGTGTGATCTTACAGCATTAACACTTGGAGGTCCGGGGCCTTTTCAGGCCCTTTGAGGCAGTCAGCTATACCTTGAGATTTTTAAGTTTTTCATCTAACTAAAAACATCTATGCAAAAGTGGCACATATGGTTATATTCTAGAGGTCCTCCTCAATAATTATATGAGAGTAAAGTGGATGCAATTACTTTTTATTATAAGTGTAAACACAACTATTTAAAAAATTATTTTCAAATGTCAGAGGTCAAAGGTCAAAAACACACTATAAATATATAAGGCTTTTGAAGTTTGAACCTTGAAAACAATGGTGTTGGCTCCATATAGGCCAAAGTAAAAAGAACATTTGAAAATGTTATGTAGTTTTACTACAAATTAGAAAAAAGTCAGACTAAATAGGTCACTTAGTGAGTGTCTCTTTCAAATGCAAATTAAGGTGAATGGGCATTTTGAATGGGCCTGCAGCAGGTGAGAGGACTGAAATCCTGGGATTTTCTTTTATTGTTTTTACAAAGTGCCATTGATACATTCTCTTTTAAAACATATATATTTGGAATCTAGTTGATTAAAGGTTTCTAATGGTGTCACTTAAATGTTTCTAAGACAAACCTTTGCAGAGATTGAGATGTGTGTTTGGAACAGTTTTTCAAATCCCCAGGGGATCCAGAGAGACTCCAGAGGGTTAAGATCAATTTCCAAAGGATGATTTTATATTCCTCTTTTAAGTCAACTTTAGCATGGGTGTATTCACTTATGCTGAGCACTGTATATGTCTTTAATCTAGGATGGAACACCCCATGAAAATGCTTGATCACCAAAAGACATCAGTAAGCTTGCTCGTAACCTTTTAACAACTTGATTCAATGTCATTTCTGTAGAGCCATATAAACATGTATCAGATGCTTACAGAGCCCAGTATGAATTTATACCACCTGGACAAGCGACAGGTTTTCGACAGGAAGACATTTGGAGCGGAAGCATGGCTTGTGCAGCTACCATCAGTGGTGTTTGCAAGATGTTTACACTGTAAGTTTAGCTTGCTACTGTAGTTTTAAACCAAAACATTTCACTGCTGTAGATGTTCAGGACGTGCTTTTCAATGTGCTTTTGAACCTCCCCAACTCCCTAAGAATAATTTGGTATCTGTTCCCCTCACACACACACACACCTTACAACCTTTAAAGGGTCATGTGGCATCTGTTTGTTTCTCTCTCTCTCTCTCTCTCTCTCTCACGCTAACTGCAGGGAGCACTGTGCTACAATCACAAATGCCCTTGTAACAAACACTTGTGTTATAACAGAACAACAACAATGAGGCAGTTTTTCCAGACAAAACACAAAAACAAAAGAGGACAATGGCGCTCCGGTGTCAAATGTTAATCCATTTTAAAATATTTATTATTGATTATTAACTCCAGTGTACAGCTAAAGCAGAGCTGAAAGCCACGTTTCAACCATAGCACACACACACATGCCTACGCACATGGATGTGTGCAAATATATATGTATATAATATATATATTAAATATAAAGACAAATATATTTATATATACACATACACATGAGGAGTACAAATGAGTCAGACTCCGTTCCTTGGCCCAGAGGAAATGGCTCACTGATTGGCTACAGGGTTGCTATGACAGGTGGTGATGTCATAAAGCAGGTGTTGTCATAGCTTTGCTGGGGGTTCTGCTTAACAAGATGAGGTCCAGTCCACCATTAAAGGAAAACACAATAAAAGTAAGAGATCGGTCCAGCAAACAGGGACCTGAATGACCACAGAGATGAATTACCCAGAGAGCAGAAAGAGAGATCGAGAAAGAAGAGAAAGAAAGAGAGAGAGAGAGAGAGCATGACAGGTTTATCCTAGCAGTGTCATTCCACTTCAAAGGGGTGGCAGAAGGAGTTTCTCTGGCACTTCAAACTCTCCCTGGTCTTTCCTGTTCACATCTCTGCACTCACATGGAAATACACGCGCACGCACACACACGCACACACACACACACACACACACACACACACACACACATCTGCAATACACACTCCCCTGCAACACACATACACACACACACACACACACTCACTCTCTCACACACACGCAACACACACACACACATATAGTAGAAATATCAGATATTAGACATTACAATGGCCAAAGTCTCTGCAGAGATGGGTGTGTCAGGGGTGTGGCTGAATCTGATATGGGTCATATATCCCGACATGCTGGGGACTGGCTGACTTGTACAGCTGCTGCTGCTGCTTCCTGATTGGCTGGGAGCCGACAGTGGTCCGGACCCTAAATCAATCTCAGTCCAAATTCTGAGCTGCCGCCACAGAACCTCCAGCGGCACGTTGCTATGGCAGCAGAGCGACTGGGAGGAGAGGGGTTTCCATGGCAAATCAACAGTGCAGAGGGGGTCCGCCTGTCTGTCTGTCTGTCTTGTAGTTCCTTGTGGAGCAGATGGCAGTATCGCTGTTGTCCAATGGAAAACCGTGACGGACAAAAAAAGGTGTCTACGGCGCAATAAGACTGCAGTGATCAGGTGGCGCGAAGGGCATCACGCCAGGGGTCAACGGGGCATGGGGGGGGGGGGGTGTTAAGTTAATACACTTGGCAACAAAAGAGGGGAAAAAACCTAAAGAAAACAAAGCAAACTAACAGCGTTCAGTCCAGTGGACTGACCTGACGCAGAACAAGCAATGACAAAAGTTCAGCCTG
>NC_085001.1:28695426-28705426 GCF_963854185.1 Sardina pilchardus
TCAGCCTGGGGCATGGAAACATGCCTGAAGAGCCAGAGGCCCATGTGTGTGTGTGTGTGTGTGTGTGTGTGTGTGTGTGAGACATTACCCCTTGGTCACTGATATCATGTGGAGGTGATGGTGAGGAAAGCAGGCTTGTCCTGCCATGTCCAATATGAGTGGGTGTGTTTGCTACATGTACGTGTTTGTTTGTTACATGTATACTGCATGTGTATGAGTGTGTGTGTGTGTGTGTGTGTGTGTCACATGTATGTGGGTGTTTTTGTATGTGTGTGTGTGTGTGTGACTCACGTGGAAGTGATGGTGCGGAAGCGCTCCTGTCCGGCCGTGTCCCAGATCTGCAGCTTCACCTTCTCCCCGTTGATCTCCACCGTCCGGATCTTAAAGTCCACGCCGATCGTGGTGATGTAGCTACCTACTCACACACACGCACGCACGCACACACACACACACACACACACACACACACACACACACATGATGAACAATACCTCTTTGAAATACTACATTCAGTTTGAGATCAGTCAGTTACTGTAAACATAGATGGCCTTAGGATAAGAATATCCCTTGAGAGAAGCGAATTAGTGTGTGTGTGTGTGTGTGTGTGTGTGTGTGTGTGTGTGTGTGACTGTGTGTCTTACCTGAAAATGTGTTGTCTGCGAATCGCAACAGAAGGCTGCTCTTGCCCACCCCTGTAACACACAGAAGCGCAGAGAAGATTCATCAGCCACAAGTACAAGTTCAACCTAAAGTACAAGACGCCTTTAGTTTGGAGGGGAAAATGAACATTGATGAATTAAAAAAATAAACAAAAAATCGCACAATTTCTTGGCCTAATTCAACCAGTCGACTGTTCCCCAGCACACTAACAGAAATACTCTAAATGTACATGTGTGTATGTGTGTGTGTGTGTGTGGTCATTCATATCAAGCAAATGATCAGACACCTCTTACAACTTACAACTCACTTTTTCCTACGGAATAAAAAAATGCAATGTTCAGAAATTGCAGCTAATTTAATTTCATTATTATTTATTATTATTATCATTATTATGTTAAATAAAATTTCCAAATGTTAAAGGTCAGAACAGAAAACAAATAATGCAACTGCGGGAGATTCACCTAAATTAGTGAAAATGCAAGACTGCTAATGTCTGGACCGACTGCATCTAGCGTTCCAGGATTAGCCAACACCCTCTTCCAGGATTTCCCAACTCACCTCCCGCATTGCCCCCACCTCTCACTGGCTTGTAAGTGTAAGGGTTTGTAAGATTGATTACAAGGACTTATATGTCAAGTTATGGTACTAGTGGGTCTAATGAAGTTTCAGCATGTGAGAGAGATTGCATGAAATAATTCCTTTGATTTTTATCTTTTGGATTGTGGATGGTTGAAATTTTGGATTTCTTATCTGGACACACTTTAAATCCAGAAGATCTCATTGAGGACTTCGAACTGAGACCATTTATCAAATGATTATCCTACATTTATACATATGGACCTATTGGGTTTGAATGTACTACAGGTAGGGAACATAGTCTTTGTGAATTATATGATCTATTTATTGACAGATGCACATATATATTTCATATTTACATTTAATATTTCCATGGAGCTGTTTATGTCTTGTCATTTGAAACCTTATGATTTTGACTCTCCCATTGTAATTATTGTTATATTTATTCAATATCATTCATCGCAATTGATTGGTTGATTGATTGTGATAGTAAATTAAGTGACTGCCTGCACCTGGCTTTCTACCCATGATGCCTCTACCTAAGACTATGTAAACCCAGTGCATGTGACTCGTTGATTAAAGCTTGATAAAGGCTGTGTGCTGAAACATCGGTTAATAAATAGACAAAGAGATCAGAGTGTGCGTCTACTCTGGACTTCTTCATTTGATAACCCCCCTGGACAGCACCTCCACTTGGCCGTGCGCCCCTCTAAGCCTTTCAACAAGTGGGAAGGTGTCAGGAGGACTCATAAGTGGGTGCGGGCACACACACACGGGCACACACACACGGGCACACACACACACACACACACACACAAACACACACACACACACACTAGGGCCAGATTAAAATGCCACCTCCATCTTCAGCAGGCTATTTGATAGGGGGACAACCCATAGAGGGTGGTGTGTGTGCATGTGTGTGTGTGCTGTCTAGCCGGGGGGTAACATGAGCATCTGTCTGTCTGCCCTCCACCAGCCAGGAATTAAGAGCCAATCAGAAAGCAAATCTCCACTGACATGAAATCTACCCGACACACACACACACACACACACACACATACAGTACACTACACACACTAACATATAGACACACAGAGGCACTTAAAGAGCAGTTATACACACACACACAGGCCGTGACCAGTGGCTTGCATCAGCAATGCGTGAGTGTGATGTATAAGTGTGTGTGTGTGCGGGATGGAACAGCTCTTCTCATTGCTGTAGCTCAAAAGAAACACAGCTCAAACACCTACCCACACACACAATGGGCGAGTGTGGAAAAACTGTATGACACTATATGGACATTTAGAAACACACACACAGACAAACAAACAAACAAACACACTATCTCTCACACACACACACACACACACACACACACACACACACACACACAGCGGCTGGCGAACCTTTGACTCATAACGTAATTCAGTCCAGCCCACACAAAGGCCAGACTAACCCAGTCGTCCAACTCCGATCATTCAGCTCTTCTGGGTGTGTTTGAATAAAAGACTGCAGAATAATCAGACATGGCTCTCCTAGTCACGCTACACATCCTTCTGAAAGCAATCACTGTCGTATTGGCCAAACGCTAAATGTTGTACGCTGTAAATGGGTTTGTGAAAGAAAGTCGTATTCACAAAGCCACTGTCATATGAATACTATGAATGAGACTAAATGTACTGAATGTGTTTGTGTAAGAAAACATAGCATTTATCCAGCCTCTGCCATGTGAACACAGAGACTAAATGCATTGAATGTGTTTGTGTAAGGAACAGAACTATTTACTATGGGAGGAGGCTTGGGGCCACTACAATGGACACACAGTGCTCTTTTGGGCCGTGAGGCCTACAACTGACCAGCAAAGGGGCAGTGTGTGTCCGAGTGTGTGTGTGTGTGTGTGTGTGTGTGTGTGTGTGTGTAATAGTGTTTTTGGTGAGGGGGTGCAGGGACTAAGTGTGTTTATGTCTGTGTGCATATGTATCTGAATATGTTTGTGTGTGTGTGTGTGTGTGTGGGTGTGTGTGTGTGTGTGTGTGGATGAGAGGGTAGCAAAGATGCCACCTCTGCCCATTGTCTCACATAGCTTGCCATTCTGAGTGCCCGTGCCAGAACTGCTGCTTACGCCAGCTGACTGCACCTTCGCCCCTGATGCCCGACCCCAGAGCCTGTGTGCCCCTCACTGGGGGTGACTCAGCTGCTCAGCTCACTGGCACAGCAACACACCGCACCACACCGCACCGCACCACGGAGATCTCTGAAAGGCTTTTTTTGGTCAGGCACCCTTGGGGCACCCCGGAGCTCTCTCACTCACTCTCTGCACATGAGGGACGTCAGGGTGGACTGAGGCGCATTGTCCACCCCTAGGCTACGCTATGCCTGTTTGGTGCAATATGCTACTACACTATGCCGCGCTATCCTACCCTATGCTATGCTATGCTATGCTACGCTTTGCTTTGCTTCTCTGTGGCCTTCACAGCTCTGATTTATTTCCTCAATACAAAGCAGTAATTACAGTCTACCATTAAACTGCCGTGTGTAATTGCACACAACAACAGTTATAAATGTGTCACTGTCTCGCTCACACACACACACACACACACACACACACCAAATGATTCCCTCTACGCCCTCCCTCCCAGCCCTCATCTGAATTCAGAGACACATCATCAACAGACAGTCCGGCTTTTTATGGCCAGAATAACACAGAGTGTAACACCAACAGATCATATCCATCAAGATGACAAGTTGTGCTGTATGTCGTCCGTGGATTGATTTCAATCATAAACACTGTTTATTGTCGTGTTTAAACTTGTGTTTATTGCGCTCGCAGCACTATCTCAGAAGCCTGCAGAGCAGACCTTCTCTGACTGACTAACTGACTACTGTTAAACATTAGGCTACATTACCGCATAGGTGATGGTTGTAAATCTACAATGAATCAATGAACGGATGATTGATCGATCAATCGATCGATCTAACAATCAATGAAACAGATTTGATCGGTCATGCATGTGGTGTAATGTCAGCAGCGTTGTGCTAAGGGCCAGTGCTCTACAGTGGCCTTTCTGCACAGCCTGAAGGAGAGCCACAGCTGAGTCCAGACAGGGCCAGAGTAGCTCACCGACACCATGGCACTACCCTCCACCATGTGTCCCCAGAAGCCTGTGAACCCAGCAGCACTGATGCACTGCGGGCATAGAGAGGCCCAATAACCCAGCAGCACTAGGACACTGCAGACAGAGAGAGGCCCAATAACCCAGCAGCACTGGGACACTGCAGACAGAGAGAGGCCCAATAACCCAGCAGCACTGCTACACTGCAGGCATAGAGAGGCCCAATAACCCAGCAGCACTGCTACACTGCAGGCATAGAGAGGCCCAATAACCCAGCAGCACTGCAACACTGCAGGCATAGAGAGGCCCAATAACCCAGCAGCACTAGGACACTGCAGACAGAGAGACGCCCAATAACCCAGCAGCACTAGGACACTGCAGACAGAGAGAGGCCCAATAACCCAGCAGCACTGCTACACTGCAGGCATAGAGAGGCCCAATAACCCAGCAGCACTGCTACACTGCAGGCAGTGAGAGGCCCAATAACCCAGCAACACTGGGACACTGCAGGCAGTGAGAGGCCCAATAACCCAGCAGCACTGGGACACTGCAGCAGAGGCAGCAACAGTCACATGGTCATGGGCCACTAGACTCTTGGGCTCAGGGTTCAACACTCATAACCTGAACAGGGATTTATGAGGAGACGAGGGGTTAATAGTCTCAGTGGCAAGTACTCAAAGGGGCAATATTCACATGGGGCAAATATGTAGGCAAATAGTCACAGGAGCAATACTCACTCAGGGAAATAATCAGAGGGGCGAATAATCATAGGCAAATAGTCACAAGAGCAATACTTACTCAGGGCAATACTGACAAGGGCAAATACTCAGTGCGCAAATATTCAGAGGGGCAATACTGACAGGGGCATTTGTCATGGGGGTACATACTCTCAGAGGTAACACTATCAGTATTGCCCCTGCAGTCTCCGTATCTGCTGTTGGTGTAGGCTATACTGTTTCTTTCTCAGAGGTCAGAGGTGATGTTTAGCCTGCGACTGCAAGGCAAGGTGTAACTAGTGCGACTCAGTAACAGGAGAAGAGGGAGTTTAGAAGGGACGGTTCACTACAAGGACACCGAGGCTCTTAACAGACACTCCACCTGGTTACTGAAAACACACTTCAAGTTGTCGGCCAACACATTAAACAGAAAGTGAGGCTGTGTGTGCACTAAGCAAACACCGATAGTGGAGCACTGAAGAGAGATAGGCCTAACCGTGCAAAAGCATAGTGCAACACACATACTATGACACAACTGCACTAAACCTTTATGAGGGGCACTAAAGCAATAACGAACACAGAAAGAGACAGACATACAGTCTCATTGGTACACTAGTATGAGGTGTACAGTACTGGTTAAACCCATAGTGTCTCAATGGTTCACTATGACTGAGGTGTACTGGGTAAAGACAATGTTTCGACCCTACTGGGTCTTCATCAGGCAAATGGCCCAGTAGGGTCGAAACGTTGCATTTTTCATTAAACGGGAGCAATTTATCAGTGTTGCGGACTTTACATTCCTTCCTAAGTTACTCCTCATTTGTCCTGCACCTGTAAGGTGGGATGTGCACACAGCTACTTTTCTTGAACGTTGTGTACTGGGTAAACCCATAGCGTCTCATTGGTTCACCATGAGGTGTGCTGGTTAAAGACAGTGACACACACAGTCTCATTGGTACACTATTACGTGTACTGGATAAACCCATACAGAGTACAGTACACCTACAGTAAACCCATACAGAGTCTCTGGTACACTACGACGTGTACTGAATGTCGTGGTGCATCTACAGCCTGTTCTGTGGTTACAATAGAACTGTGAGGCCTTGGGGAAGCAGAGGGGACTAAACTATTCTACTGTGCGTTGGTTCCACAGTCGGCAGGTTTCTTAAAGACCCACTACGGCCATTTGGTTTAACCCCAGAACCTAATTTCAGAACCTCAGTGATGCACGTACATTCATAAGTTGTTTTCACCAAAAAATCTTTTCACAGCAAAACAAGAGCTAGTATGTATATCATCTATGACGATTAGTTAATTGTCTGTTTTTTTGGAGACCTGAGCTGATACACTGACATTTCAAACCAGAAATCCTCATGAATGATCTTTACAGTGTTTTGCTCATAATGTCTTGTAACGCATAAAAAAACACCAAATGAACATTTCAAAAGGGTTAAAAACGCGAATGACTATCAGTGTCAGGCTCAGCCATAATTCTGAAACAAAACACCATGATGCCAGTAAGGAGGCATACCATACACCATGGACAACCTACAGACGCATGATTTCCAGAGTCTTACCTTTTGCTCGGTCCTCCAGACTCGTTCCCACCGATCTATAACTAGCATTGGACAGACGATCCCATTGTTGCCGCCCCATCATTCTTTATCTAGATCAGTGGGAACGAGGACTGAGGAAGGAGGGGAGGATATATAAAAAGACGAATGAGTGGCACCCAGAGAGTGTGGCTGCTAGCAGCAGCATGCTGAGCGTATGCGTTTGCTCCATCTGTGACGAGAAGATGCATCATCCGTTGTGCAGGCAGGATGTGAAGTTGAACCTGCCATCACCCCTGTTCTCTCTCCACTCACATTCAGCAATGAGTAACTCTGAGATGACACCGCTAGCTTTGAGCTCCCGCCATGGCATCACAGTTTGACCACAACAAAAGGGGCTCCACGCAGAAAGTGTCCTTTTGAGGCATGCAAACACTCACACCTTTCTACAGTAGGCCTGAAGTACTGGAGAGCAATGTTTTTAAATGCAGTGTGGAATGGCAAACACTTGTGGTGTTTTGGAAGAGAGAGAAAAAAAAAACACAATCACACAACACAAATATGCACACACACACAGAGTGCCTCAGGCATAATACCACACTGCCAGTGTCCCATGTGGCAATATCTCATCAAAATTCACAAAGCAAGAAAAGAGCTTCTGTGAACCAGAACCACCTGTTTATAGTAGATTATAAATTGTAGCCAATTCATTTGACAAACTAACTGCCTCACTGTCAGGAGAGCAAGATGACTAATCAACACAGAATTATGACATCACATAAGTCAGACAGCTACTAATGAACCCATAACCGCAAAGGCAGTTCAAAGTCTAGCAACGACAACTACGGTAGTAGGGAACACCCTTGCTGAAGAACAGTCTTATGATGTTAACCCGTGTATAGTGATAGAGACCTATGTACTGGCGACTAAAGGCCAATGTTAAAGTTCATAGTCCACATTAAGTGCTGTGGGCAAATGCTTAGCCAAAGACATATGAACGCAGAAATCTAGGTTATCCAATTCATTTGTGATTTTTTTCTTCACAAAAATCAATAGATCAGAGTATGTTGCAGATCGGAAACGTGAGATCAAACACTTCGTTTTTAGAGATAGCCGGATTTTCAAGCGACCAAAATATGCAGAGTTCATATCCGGCCTGTTTAGTTGACTTGACATGTCCGTCCTAGCATTACCAAACTGGAGCCTCGCCTTTCATCCAACATGCAGGAAAACGACAACCAACAAGAGAACTTCTCTCACGGGAATAGTCCTACTCCACGTGTAACTAATCGAAGACGAATAATTGACCGTATGCAAAAGATCATGATGTCTCAGCGCTCAGCAATTTAGGTCTCTCCCACAATAGCGCAATACACCACTTAGCGACTTCGAGGACAACCATGGGTTGCAAGAAAAGCCTGTCGCAAGTCACATTCACACACTAAAACTCGGGCGAAACAGAAGATACCCAACCCGTTGTGTAGCAAGTAAACAGAGAAGGCGAACAGGCCCGTCTCCCGTCCCACATCCCCGGTATTTGCTTACCGCTGTCCCCGATGATGAGCAGCTTAAAGAGGTAATCGTAGTCGCGGGCCATGCCGGTAGTTGGTGGGTCACCCCTGCCTTGTTAGCTCCGCGCCTCTCCTCTGCTCTCCCCGAACCGAACCCTGGGTCCGGACCGAACCAAGAGCGAGCCCAGATGCGACGATATTATAACCGACGATCAAGTGCACGTTTTCCGAAGAGCAAAGGGCTTTTTCGTTGGGGCTTGGCGGCGTCAGCACTCCTCTCAGTCGGTAGCAAAGAGCCGGAAACTCCGCTTCCGTCTCGAGTACGAACTGCGCCCAACCCGACTGCGCAGACGCCTGACACGCGTTTGAATTAGTGTGTCACTCCCGCGGCTGGCAAACCGCAGGCACTGAGAGGGCATCTGTAAGTTACCGGAGCTTGCACGCCAGTGAAACGGCAGCCCAAGGTTCAAGACACAGGAAACGGCATCCAGTCACGCGCTGGCGTTGACATGTTATCGTTGTTGTTCAGTTGTTTCCACACAGCTTTCAATCGATGCAATCATGAATGCTATAGAAAACGCTAAGTTCATTTTGATAAACCAGACTTGTTCAAACATGTTCAAAATAGCCGATTACATCGATAGCATTTTATTGACTTCACTTCATGTTCAGATTATAACGTCATGACTCTCCTCTACAAGTATTTATTTTCTTCAAGGCCAGTGTGGCTTCAGTTCAGATAGTGGCATATGGCACCATCCAGGTGGATGTAGTGCGGATTTCTAATGGCTCCCTGTGCTGTGATTGATGAGTATGCGCACAATACATTACAATCAATGAATCAATGAATCAATGAATCAATCAATCCACAACAACACCCGACAAGAAGTTAAGGCAAGTGTCTTTATTAAGGGGTCTTACCACTCTTCTGCAGGTAAGGGATACATTATACTGATTTGTCAGATTCACCCCGGACACCTCCGAATCTCAGAGAATGTTCAGTTATCCCTTACAACCCCCCCACACTCCCCTTACAAACTCACACTCTCGAAAATAAAACAGCAAGAGAAAAAGCAAACAGGTGCACGGTAGACACATTTAATCAAATCCATGTTCTCTTCTTCAGACTTGCTCTGAACCTGAACCTTTTAGAATGGATTTAAATGGACTTTTATTAGTCTTGGCACAATTTCTTTCTTTATTTAAATTGCCTTTTTGTGTGCGTGTTCATGAAGCGCCAGTGGAGCTGGCTGTACAACAAATGAAAAGCATTCAAGGAAACTATCGCCGGCGTTGACAACGAAAAAGATGAAAATCATCAGGTGGAGAGAACTGAAGGCAGATTCACATTCTGTTCAATTCTGTGTCAGTTCTTGAACGACACAAACACTTTGGTGGTTGGAGGCCAGAAGGGGGGAGAGAGAGAGAGAGAGAGTGTGTGTGTTTACAGTATGTCTCCTCTGAACCGTGTGGTCAACCTCCATCACACGGAGACTGATAACGGAATGGGGGGGGGTGGGGGGGGGGGGGGGGGGTATTTAGGAGAGCGGTGATGAGCAGGCCAGGCCAGAACTAAAGCGGGCGGGACTACGGCTCCTTGGGGTGGTCTGATTGGGGCAGAAGGGTCCATGGAGCGACGTGATAGGGCGATCACGTGAGGATTGTGTCGTCAATCTCCTCGTTGGACTCTGGCTGAGCGGAGATCTTCTTCAGGGAACGGCGGTGACAGTCCGACAGTAGGTCATTGCTGGCAGAGTCCAGGATGGCACTCATGCTCTGGAAATGCATTCACACACACACACACACACACACACACAAAATGAGTGTGCATCAATATTAGAGTTGACATATTGTGCAACTGAAGGTAC
>NC_085001.1:28710426-28715426 GCF_963854185.1 Sardina pilchardus
GGTGAGGGCAACAATCACTGGAGGCCAATGCAGAAACAGGTGTCTCTGATCACTGGAAAGTGTTGCCCATAGACAGTAAGGTAATTTGCCCCCAGCAACATGGCGGCCACATTGACGTATGCCACTCAATTTATTTCTGTAGTTGAATGGACACTTGAGCACAAGGAATTTCAATAGTTATAAATGCTTATTTAGGAGTACATGGCAATGAACTTTGCACTGTAATAGAACTCTATGGACATGCGGAATCTAGATTTCCTACGTATGTATGTATTTCCTATCTATGATGCACACCATAAACCACATCATCTGACTGGTCACTAATCAACACCCTCACTCCTACACTGCTAAATCTCCTCCGTTAAGAGGTGCCTTCAAAATTGGCAAACAGTGGCAAACGTTCGCGGTGAACCTGCTTTCTTCGACAGTTACATTTGAACGACTTGGTGCTAACATTCCATTCTGACAGTAACCGCATTGCTGCTCTCACCTCGTCGTGTCCCAGCATGCCGAGCAGCGTTGAGATGATGCTCTTGCGAATAGCGGGGTCCACCTTGGAGCCAGCGCCCCGGATCACAAACCGCAAGGCCTGGAGCATGGTCTCCCTACGGAACAAAAATTAGTGAGTGAGTGTGAGTGTGTGTGTGTGTGTGTGTGTGTGTGTGGGTATGAGTTAATGGGTTTTACTCAAGACATCCTCACACACACGCACACACACGCAGAGATGCATGCAAGATTGCATACAACACCTACGCTCACAGGCACACACCATCAGTCTGACCGTTTCATAGAAACAAAATGTCTATCTGTGACACTCCCACGCTCACACATACTTTCTCTCTGTCCCTCACTCACACACACACACACACACACACACACTTATTTGAATAGATATGCATCAGTGACAGCAGACACTGGACCTGGGAGGGAAGAGCATGACTGAAGAGCAATAGTTCAATGAGACAGAGAAAGACAGCGTTGTTATTTACACACACACACACACACACACACACACACACACGTACCTGACTCCTGAATCCTCTGCATTGCGTATGGCGTTGAGCTGCTCTGTAAACAGGGGGTCTACTTTGCTGTGGATGGACACCAGCTTGCCGAGCGCCTCGGCCGCCCTGAGCCTCACCGCCCTGCTGGAGTCCTGCAGCGCCTTCAGGAAGATGGTCTGCAGCTGGGGCAGGAAGGGCTTCAGGGCAATGCCCACCTGACCAGGGGAACAAACAAACACAACAAATAAATAAACAAACACCAACACACACAAACAAACAAAGACCAGACAAATATAAACACACTCCCACACACACAAATCAATAAACAGATCAAAAACACATACACACACATAAACACATACATACAGTAAATAAAGACAGACAAATATAACACAGAGTTGATAAATGCTTGTCTCTTACCCAGAATCTACCCACACACCCATAAAGCTGCAATCCAGCTATACGCAAGAACTTGAGTAGTACAACTGTACACCACTAATACAGCAGAGGGAAGCAGGCTTTACTGACGAACATTACAAGTGACTGTATGTGCAGTCACACACACACACACACACACACACACACACACCTTGCCGAGCAGGAGTGTGAGTGTTTCCAGGAGGGCAGTCTTGACGGAGGCGGCGAAGCGGTCTCCCAGGATGCGGATGAGGGGTCCGGTGATGTTGACGACGGAGGGCCGCAGGGCCTCGGGGGAGGTCAGCTTGATGACCCCGCCCAGCGCGCGCGCCGCCTCCTCCTTCATCTCCGGACTGCCGTTTAGAACGCCCTCCCTCAGCACCGGCAGGATGCACGTCACGCCCTGTTACGCACACACACACACACACACACACACGGAGATAGAGACACTGGGTGAAAAACTCATTAGGGGGAGAGGAGAGCGGAGAGAGGAGAGAGAGAAGAGAGGGGGAAAGAGGGAGACTGTGTGTTTGTACTATGGGCCTTGTACTGTGTTTGAAACACTTGGAGTGGAAATGCTTTAGACTAGAGTACACACTACTATCGAGTACAGCTCAGATGAGTGAATACTGTACAAGTGAGGGGGAATATTTATGTATGTAGTGTGTGGTTTTGAGTGTGCTTGAGTGTAGGGATCGCGAGATATGGTTTTTTCAGGGCCGATACCGATATCGATAATTATGAAATTGGGAAGCCGATAACCGATATGTGCAACCGATAAATGTAAAAATTATGCCATTTTTAGGAAAGGAATATTTGAGTTGAATGCAAAACCCTCTAAATCCATTTTCAGAAATAGCAAAAATCAGTTGTTTTTATAATAACTTCCAGCAGCCTGATGCCTATCAAACTGATAAGACTTGATAATGTCATTATCAATTAAAAACAAATCAGAAGTTGGACTGGTTATAAAGTTTGTCAAAATTATTGCTGTATTGCAGATGGACTTTTGGATGGGAATTACATCTGAATTCATTCTATATTCATTTGGTTATGTAGACTATACACATAACTTGCATAAGTCCTTAGGGTAAATATTAAAACTTGTAGAATGCAGAGGTGGCTAGGCTACTGGTTATTGCATTTATTTTCATAGGCCTACTGGGCAGCGTGTCTGTCTGCGTGTGTGTGTGTGTGTGTGTATACCGTGTGTGAGCGCGCATGAAGAGGGGGGAGAGGTAGAGAGAAAAAGAGAACTTAGTCGGGATGACACTGGCGTGTTTAAGTTCAAATAGCACTAATAAAGTCATGTGCATATGTACAAAAGCAATGTACTTTTAGGACCCGAGGCCGAGTCACTTTTTAACTTTCTGACAAGTTATCACCTTCGGGGATTTATCATGAACGGCTTTACCACCGCCACATTTATTTCGCTAGTGAGTTTTAAATTCTCAATAAAGCCTGTTGTGTTGGCTTACGCTAAACGCATCATTAGCCTGCACAACACTAACGTTACGTTTTATTTCGGCTTCCCTCGACTCTCTCTCTATATATAACTCTCCTCTGCTATAACTCTTCATCCGAGGCTACACATTAACAAGCGTAACGTCGCCAAATGGGGTTTTAGAAATTAGCCTACGTTAACTTACGTTTAGCAAACGGTGAGACTGTTTGCTTTATGCACAGCATTACAGTTTCATTGGGACTGATAAGATGCTATTTCTGTTGCTGCCTTTTTCAACTTTCGTGTAGAAGTTTGTTACTTCTTGCAGCGCCAGCGACATGGGCTGCTTTCTATGAATGAGCTCGTTCCCGTTGTTCAATTTCTCCGCCTCAAAACAGACTTTCACATCGTTTAGCCTCCGGTGTTGATTGGCTGATTCGTTGTGCTTAGCAAATCAGATGGTGTGGTGGGCGGGACATTGCTGTAGAGCTCAGAGTGATGAGTGCAGGCAGTGGAGGCAGCGTTAGGGACAGAACGGCTGCAAAATATGTTATCGGCTTATCGGTGAAAAATATGGCCGATACCGATAACTATAAAAATGCAGAATATCGGCCAAAAATATCGGCCTGGCCGATTATCGGTCGATCCCTACTTGAGTGTATGGTACACTTACCTTCTTGGGTAAGCAGAATCCGGGCAGATGTTCACCTTTGACCTCTGTGGACACTGAGCGAATGTCTCTGTGAAGGTCGTCTATCAGGGTCAGCTGGGTGCATGCGTCCAGTTTCTATGGCAACACAAGAGAGTTTAGGGTTAGGATTAGGGCTTCGGACAAGGCTTCACTCAGACCATACTGTGTGTGCGTCACACATCTCATAATCAATTGGGGTGTGTGTGTGTGTGTATTGATGGTAATTTCGATACGACAGACCGACCAGTGGTAGGAAAAATCAGGAACAGAGTTTGTGTGTGTGTGTGTGCACGTGTGTGTGTCCTCACCTTGGTGATGGAGTTGATGTGTGTGTGTGTGTGTGTGTGTGTGTGTGTGTGTGTGTGCGCGCTCAACTTGGTGATGGAGTTGATGTGTGTGTGCACGTGTGTGTGCATGTGCTCACCTTGGTGATGGAGCTGATGTGTGTGTGTGTGTGTGTGTGTGTGTGTGTGTGTGTGTGTGTGTGTGTGTGTGTGTGTGTGTCTCCTCACCTTGGTGACGGAGTTGATGTGAGTGTGTTCATGCGTGTGTGTGTGTGTGTGTGTCTCCTCACCTTGGTGATGGCGTTGATGGCGTCCCAGCTCTGGCTGAGCACCTCTGGGTTGGAGTCGTTGAGCAGGTGGATGAGGCCGGACAGCAGGTTGCGCGTGTGCGCGCTGTGGTCCAGGCGCGTGCGCGCGAAGTAGCCGTTGAGCAGCGTGACCGCCGCCTGGCGCAGGCCCGGGTCCGGCCCACGCGTGGCCTCCAGCAGGTCGTCGATGATGATGCGCTGGCCCACCTCGTCCTCCACCGACAGAATCACCGTCTGGCAGCTGGACAGCTCCTATAGAGGGAGAGAGGGAGGGAGAGAGAGAGAGAGAGGGAGGGATGGAGAGAGAGGGAGAGAGAGAGGGAGGGAGAGAGAGGGAGAGGGAGGGAGAGGGAGGGAGAGAAAGGGAGAGAAAGGGAGAGGGGGGGATGGGGGAAGGAGGAAGAGAGATGAGAAGGAGCGTACTTCAAGAGTGATGGCCATATGAGTATGTCTAAGTGTGTGTGTATGTGTGTGTGTGTCAGTTATGTGAGCATGAGTGAATGTGTGTGTGTGAGTACATGAATATGCGTATGTGTATTTGTATGTGAGTGTGAGTGAGTGTGTGTGAGGGAGTGTGTGTGTGTGTGTGTGTGTGTGTGTGTGTGTGTGTGTGTGTTACCTGCGGAGCCTCGTCGGTGCCCAGCTTGTCCTTGAGTGAGGAGAGCAGTGCGGGCAGGATGACCCCTAGGTGGCGCGTGAGAGCATCTCCTGCCACGGCCGACAGGAAGGCCAGCACACGCGTGTTCACTGGGGGAGCCGTCAGCTGGGGAGAGCAGGAGGAGGAGGAGGAGGAGTCAGTACACACACACATATAGAAACTAAGTCCTCTCATACAACACACACACATATAGA
>NC_085001.1:28720426-28735426 GCF_963854185.1 Sardina pilchardus
GCGCGAGAGGGAGAGAGAAAAAGAGATAGTTTGAGACAGAGAAAGGGAGAGACAGAGAGAAAGAGAGAAAGAAAGAGAGAGAGTTTTAGAGTGAGATGAGCAGCTGAGGGGAATGAGAGAAGAGATGTAACATTTCAGCTCTGATTCTCCTCGTTGTGCATTGCTGGACTGTTGTACTGTATGTTTAAATTTCCTGGAGCAACTACTCACAGGAGAGAGCAGAGGAGAGGAAAGTTAATAACAGTGTTTCCTCGCTTTGTGTGTGTGTGTGTGTGTGTGTGTGTGTGTGTGTGAGAGAGAGAAGAAAGGAGAGGAGAGGAGACAAGCATGGTAGGAGGAGACGAGGGAATATCCATCAACAGCAAATACAACAGCATGAACCCACAGTGTGGGGATGATGATGATGATGATGCCGAGGGAGAGGAAGGTGTGAGGATGATGAAGGTGTGGGGATGAGCGTTTAGTTTACCTTGAGGATGCAGGGGATGATGGGTCCCACGTAGGGCGTGAACTTGTCCCCAAAAGTGAGCGGCAGGTAGATGAACATCATGATGTAGCCGTCGCGCACGTGAGACGCAATGTCCACCTTACTGGCCGTCTGGACCACGTCCGGCATCAACTTATCCAGCTTCTCCACGCCCAGCCCAGCGATGACCTCCGCCAGACCTGAGAAGAGGGGGGGGGGACAATAAACGACAATCATCCCACTACAAAATGAGCAGCCAAGACAGACAGATTACTGAAGAGGAGATAAACTTCATGGGTCCAGAGTTCAAAAATCACATCATACTTAATACCCTCATCTGCTGCCCTCTACTGGCCAGTGTGCACTCACAAGAGTCAGTGAACTGTCTCAGCAAATCAAAAGACAGAGCCCGGCAGCAGGGGGGTAATTCTCCCAGTTAAGTTACATACAGAACTACAGGAGCCATAGATCATTGGAAATGGGGTCTCCATACCCTATGTGTGTGTGAGTGTGAGTGTGAGTGCGAGTGCGAGTGTGAGTGTGAGTGTGAGTGTGAGTGTGAGTGTGAGTGTGAGTGTGAGTATGCCACTCTCACCCTGAGAGGCTTGAGAGTGGTGCCATACCCGGTTTGATATGCCTGTGTGAATGCAATTCTCACACTGAAACAGGAAGTGGTGTGTGAAGATGTGTGTGTGTGGTTCTCACCTTGTGATGCTCTGAAAGAGTGTTTCTGTGTGTGTGTGTGTGTGTGTGTGTGTGTGTGTGTCTCACCCAGTGCATCTCCAGAGTGGTCCACTGAGCTCTTCTCGTGTGTGTGGTGAATTATCTGTGTGTGTGTGTGTGTGTGTGTGTGTGTCTCACCCAGTGCATCTCCAGAGTGGTCCACTGAGCTCTTCTCGTGTGTGTGGTGAATTATCTGTGTGTGTGTGTGTGTGTGTGTGTGTGTGTGTGTGTGTGTGTGTGTGTGTGTGTCTCACCTTGTGCAGCCCCGGAGCGGTCCACTGAGCTCTGTTCGGACGCGAGCGTCTCCATGAGCCAGGGCAGCAGGTCGTCGAAGCAGGACTCGCCCATCCCCTTCACCATGGCGCCCAGAGCCTTCGCCGACACCGTACGCACCTGAGGAACACACCACCACCATCACACGTCAACGCCAACACCAGACATACACTACACCAACGGCTACATACATAACTACAGATGAGTTCATTTTTTATCTCACCGCCATGATGACGTTACATGTTTACGTGACGCATATTGCCTTACACACTCTAAATTAGTTCTCTGAATGCACGAGGCAAGTTCTAGTGAATTTCAGTGAAAAGTGACAATATAGAAAATATTAAATTGCATGATTACCTCCCTAAGTTTTAATAAACACATATCCAACAGTGCACTGAAGAGTTGAATCTCAAAGAGTGAATTCTCCTTTTTTTTCTCTCTCTCTCTCTCTCACTCTCACACACACACACACACACACCTCGGGCACTGGGTCCAGCAGAGAGGTTTTGAGTCCAGGGATGACACTAGGCAGGTATGGAGACAGGTCCTGTACACAGAGAGAGACCAGATGGAAACAGCATTAATACAATTCCTAACACAACACACACTCTAGGGACAAGAAATACTCTCTTTCCTTAATCTATAACTTTATGCTAATTTACTAAATCATAACCTCGCATCATATGCTGACGGTACACTTCACCTCTGTCTCCACAGTACATCAACATGCCGCACTACACAACACTATGCTAGGGTGCATCTCCCAAAACCATAGCTGCTAACCTGTTAGCAACTTAGTTGGTTGGCAATGGGAAATTGCATTTGCAACCAACAAATTTGCTAACAAACAAACTATGGTTTTGGGAAACACGGCTCTGTACGGGACTACCAGACTATAGAATAATAAAACAATATACAGTATATCAAATATATCAAATACAAAAGCTGAAAAAGCATAAACATGAAAAGATTCTCTCCCTCCTGTCCCACCTTCTGGTCGGTGAGGGAGTACATGTTGCCGATGATCTGGGCGGCCATCTTGCGCGTGTCGGTGGAGCGGTCCTGGAAGGCGCGCTGCACGATGGGCATGATGAGGGCCAGAGACGGCGCGTCGATGAAGTGGACGAACTTGGTCTCCAGCAGCGTCTGCAGGCAGTGGTGCGTCCTGTGGGAGGGGTCGGTCAGCGCGTCCAATAGGATCGGCGTGATCGCTGAGGGCGTAAAGGTGGAGGGGGGGGGGGGGGGGGACGATTAGTGACCACAATCAAGATGGTGGGAGATTCAGGATTTGGTAATATCACAGTCCATCAGATTCAGAAGAGGTGTGGGTTTCACACCTCTGGGTTCAAATTCCAATTTGAACAACAGGCAAAGCGCAAAGAGTGTGATACGTTGTTCTTCTCGTGTGTCTCTGTGTGCGTGTGTGTGAGTGTGTGCGAGAGAGAGAGAGAGAGAGAGAGAGTGAGTGACTGCATGAGTGAGTAAGAGAGTGTGAGTGTGAGTGTGGGTGTGAGTGTGAGTGTGAGTGTGAGTGTGAGTGTGAGTGTGAGTGTGAGTGTGAGTGTGAGTGTGAGTGTGAGTGTGAGTGTGAGTGTGACTAAAGTCGTCCTTCTCACCCTGGATCTCGGGGTTGCGGATGACGGAGCCGATCAGTCTCAGGGCCTGCTGTCCGGCCTTCTGGACCTTAACGTGCGAGTCGGTCAGCACCTCCGTGAGCTTGGGTACGATGCTGGGCAGACACGACGACAGCTGCTTAGGGGCGCAGAAGGCCATCGCACCCAGCAGCTCCACAGACCCTGGGGTCAAAGGGGTCAGAGAGAGGGAGAGTGAAATCATTATTGCCATTAATGTTATGGAATTAGCAATATAATTGTATTGATTTATTTTTCAAAATTTATTTGCATTACTGTAATAGCATTGCTCATTTGAACTGGACTGAGCACAGAGAAATAATGGGGGGGAGAGTAAGAGAGAGAGAGGGGGGGGAGAAGGAAGGGAGGGGGAATTAGAGAGAGAGAGAGAGAGAGAGAGAGAGAGAGAGAGAGAGAGTTAGGTGATAGGTAGCACCAACAGGACAGAAAGAGAGTCAAACAACAAAAAAAGGAAATTGAGAGAACCCATTCTGAAACAATTCTGGAAACATTTTGGATTGTGAGAGTGAAAACACTGCAAAAGTTGCACAGTGATGACATCACAATGCACAACACCACAGCTTGACCTCTGACCTGCTTTGGTCCTCCAGGACTCCTCCTCCAGCGCCACCAGCAGAGAGGGCAGCACCAGCTTCACCCCGTGGGCACTCAGGTTCCTCATGACCGCCTTGGCACAGTCATCTGCAGCCTGGACAGAGAGGGGGGGGGAGAGAGAGAGAGTGGGAGAGGGAGAGTAAGGAGGAGAGACAGAGAGGGAGGGAGGAGGGGGTAGGAGAAGAGCGAGAGAGAGAGAGGAAGAGGAGAGAGAGAAGAGGAGAGGAGTTAATGGGGGGACTGGGAGCATAGGAGAGCAGAAGCAACACTGTATGTGTGTGTGTGTGTGTGTGTTAGGAGGGAGGAGTGTAGTTACCTCTCTGACGTACTGGTTCCCGTCTCCGAAGCAGAGCAGCAGGTGAGGCAGCACGTGCACCACGTAGGGCTCAAACAGCTTCCCCAGCATGTTGCACAGCATCTCAAACGCAAACAGGGCACCTGCACACACACACACACACACTTTATTATCACACACACAGCATCTCAAAGACAAACAAAGCACCAGGGCAAAACATACACATAGAGCTTTCCCAGCATATTACACAACATTTCAGTGGAAAACAGAGCGCCTGGGAGAACACACACACACACACACACACATACACACACACAACTATCACACACAGAGCTTTCCCGGCATAGAGGCATAGAGAGAGCGAGAGAGAGAGAGAGAGAGAGAGAGGGCTAGAGAGAGACAGAGGAACACACAACATCAGTAACAGCATGCAAGACACTGCCGCTGCCTGCGGAGCGTCTGACCTTCTCTCCTCCTGAAGTTCTTCTTGTCCTGGATGGCGTCGGTCAGCGTGGTCATGATGTCCTGCTGCTTGAGCGACAGGATGCCCAGGCCCTTGACCAGTCCGGCGAGGCCGTAGGCGGCGCCCTTGCGCTCGGCGTACTTGTCGCTCTCCAGCAGCAGCTGCAGCAGCTTGCGCACCATGCCCCCCGCGTCCTCCTTGATGGCCGGCACCAGCGGCGGCAGGCAGCTCGCCACCGACTCTTGCACCTGGAGGGGTCAAAGGTCAACAGAGCGGGTTAAAGGTCAGCATGACCGTCATGCACCATTCCGGGTTGAAAACGCATCAGAATCTGAGAAATAATCACGTTATGCAGTCGGCTTATGACGGCTGCAGGTAGTGTGTAGAGAAAGAGAGAGAGAGAGAGTGAACATAAAAAATATGGTGAGAGAAAGGGAGAGCGAGTGATAGGGAGAGAAGGAGAGAGAGAGAAATGGAGAGACAGATGGAGCGAGAGTGATGGGTAGGAAGAAGAGAAAAGAAAAAGAGATGGCGAGAGCGAGGAACAGAGAAAGGGAGGCAGAATCAGGGGCCTCCTGCCGTACCTGTTGAGAGGGTGTGGAGAGTGCGGTGATGAGCTTGGCGACGATGGGCTTGACTTTGGGGTCACTCTTGTCCAGATGCTTGGCCAGCGAGCCCATGAGGATGACCACGCTCTGGCGTACGGAGTCGTAGCTCGCGTCCTGCGGCGCATCCTTCAGGAACTCCTCAAACACCGGCAGCAGCGAGTTCACATTGTCCTGGAAAACACACACACACACACACACAAAATACTCTTTAATTCTTTAAAAGGCGACACTGACCAGCGGCAAGCTTTCAAAATATGTGTCAATCTGGTTAAATAATCCAAGAGTGACGGAAAGACTGCTTTTTGGGCACCGTCACATTCATCCTCTGTTAGCTCTTTCCAGTGTGCTAGCTTGGACAGAGTGTGTGTGTGTGTGTGTGTGTGTGTGTGTGTGTGTGTGTGTGCATAAAGTGGGCTTCAGGGAGTGTATGGGGAGACCCTCTCTGAGTGCCACCTGTAGAGCTGCTGTATGCCTTTGCTGACACCACATACATGAACCACACATGAACGGGCAACACTGAAAGGCAACCAATTAGAACTGTGAGTGTGTGTGTGTGTCTGTGTATTACCTGTGTGTGTTACCTTGCCGTGTGTGTTGAGGGCAGACAGTACTGTGTGTGTGTGTGTGTGTGTGTGTGTGTGTGTGTGTGTGTGTGTATTACCTGTGTGTGTTACCTTGCAGTGTGTGTTGAGGGCAGACAGTACTGTGTGTGTGTGTGTGTGTGTGTGTGTGTGTGTGTGTGTGTGTGTGTGTTACCTTGCCGTGTGTGTTGAGGGCAGACAGTACTGTGTGTGTGTATATGTGTCTGTCTGTATGTGTGTGTGTGTGTGTGTGTGTGTGTGTGTGATACCTTGCCGTGTGTGTTGAGGGCAGACAGCGCAGCGTCCAGCATGCAGCGCCGGACCTCTGTGTGTCGGTCGTTCAGCGCGTCGGGCACGAAGAACAGGAAGAGCGGAGTGACCTGAGACTCGTCCAGATACTGGGCCAGCTTATTCAGCGCCAGGGCTATTCCACACCTGGAACACACACACACACACACACACACACAAAATACAGACACGTTACACACAGACACAGACACACACACAAATACAGACACGTCACACACACACACACAAATACAGATGCGACAGACGTCACACACACACACACAAATACAGACGCGTCACACACACACACACACACACACAAATACAGACACATCACACACACAAATACAGACACGTCACACACACACACAAATATACAGACAAGTTAGACGCACGCACGCACAGACACACACACACACACACAAAGAAAGGGGTCCAGCAAAGCACATGAGTGTGTGAAGTTGGCGTTACCTGGCTTCCCACTGGTCAGGAGGAGCTTCAGAGATGACACGTCCCAATGCATCCAGAACAGGAGGAGGTCTCTGGAACACACACACACACACACACACACACACACACACACACAGTTAGTACAATTGTGTGTCCCTAAGTTTAGTTTCTGGTAGTAGAGTTCCGTGAGCTGTTGTGTATATAGATGTATGTGAGTGAGTGTGTTGTGTGTTGCTTACGTATAGTTTCTGGTGGTAGAGCTCAGTGAGCTGTGTGTGTGTGTGTGTGTGTGTGTGCATAAAGTGGGCTTCAGGGAGTGTATGGGGAGACCCTCTCTGAGTGCCACCCGTAGAGCTGCTGTATGCCTTTGCTGACACCACATACATGAACCACACATGAACGGGCAACACTGAAAGGCAACCAATTAGAATTAGAATTGTATATATGTGTGTGTGTGTGTGTGTGTGTGTGTGTGTGTGTGTGTGTGTGTGTGTGTGTGTGTGTGTGTGTGTGTGTATGTGTGTGTGTGTGTGTGTGTGTGTGTGTGTGTGTGTCTGCGTGTGTCTGTGTGTGTCTGCGTGTGTCTGCGTGTGTGTGTGTGTGTGCGCGCGCGTCCCCTCACGTATAGCTTCTGGTGGTAGAGCTCGGTGAGCTGAGCGAGGACGGTGGGCGACTGGTCGCAGTACTCGCTGACGGCCGTGGACAAAGCCTCCGCCCCCGCCGAACGCACCGCCTCCTCGTGATGAGTCACGTCACCAATCAGCAGCGAGCACAGCTCAGGAACCAGCTCCAGACACAGAGACTCCCATATCCTGGAGAGAGAGAGGGGGGGGGGGGAGATGGAGAGAGAGGGAGAGAGGGGGGGGAGAGGGAGAGGGGGGGAGAAGGGGGGAGGAGGGAAGGAAGAAAGGAGAGGCAGGGTGAGAGAGATGGAGGGAGAGAAAAACAGAAAGAGAGAGAAAGGGAAGGAGAGAGAGATGAGGAAGGAAGGAAAGAGAAGGGTGTGAGGAAGAAGGGAAGAAAGGAAGGGGGGTGAGTGAGAGAAAGACAGAAAGAGAGAGTACAAAAGGTGAAAAGGATTGAGAGAGAAAGAGAGAACATTAGCGATTATGCCACGTGTTAGTATCACACACGTCACTGCTAGGGGCACAGACGTCAATCATAGCGAGAGGTCAGAGGTCAAGGGTCAAGAGGACTCACTTCTCAGCGAGAGCGCCCCCTTCCTCCTCCACGTCGAAGCGCGCCACCCAGAGTCGCCGCAGCACCTTCAACCCGTTAGGGTCAACGCTGTCCGTGGGCAACGCCATCTTCATCTCCAGCAGACCCTGGAGAGAGGGAGGGAGGGAGAGAGAGAGGGGGAGAGGGAGGGAGAGAGAGAGGGGGAGAGAGAGAGAGAGAGAGAGAGAGAGAGAGAGGGAGAGACGGAGAGAGGGCGAGAGGGAGAGATGGAGAGAGAGGGAGGGAGAGAGAGGGAGGAAGGGAGAGAGAGATTGAGAGGGGGGCAGACAGAAGGATAAAATCTAATTTGAATTCCGACAAAGACTGAAATGAGAAGACTTATGCAAAGTCAGATTGTGTGTGAGTGCGTGCGTATACACTGCCTGGCCAAAAAAAAAGGCCACAGCTTACGGCACACATTCTCACCCTGAATGCAGCGCCTCTAGCAGGGCCCCTAGCAGCATGTGTGTGTGTGTGTGTGTGTGTGTGTGTGTGTGTGTGTGTGTGTGTGTGTGTGTGTGCATAAAGTGGGCTTCAGGGAGTGTATGGGGAGACCCTCTCTGAGTGCCACCTGTAGAGCTGCTGTATGCCTTTGCTGACACCACATACATGAACCACCATGAACGGGCAACACTGAAAGGCAACTAATCAGAACTGTGTGTGTGTGTGTGTGTGTGTGTGTGTATATATATCTCTCACCCTGAGTGCCATGTCTCTGACGGGGAAGCAGGGGGACAGCAGGTCCCGAGCAGTGTGTGTGTGTGTGTGTGTGTGTGTGTGTGTGTCTATATCTCACCCTGAGTGCGGCGTCTCTAACGGGGAAGCATGGGGACAGCAGGGCTCCCAGCAGCACGTGTGTGTGTGTGTGTGTGTGTGGGTGTGTGTGTGTGTGTGTCTATATCTCACCCTGAGTGCGGCGTCTCTAACGGGGAAGCATGGGGACAGCAGGGCTCCCAGCAGCACGTCCACCTCTGGCTGCTCTGCCAGCGTACAGCCCTCCGCTCCTCCTGCACTCTCACACAGAGCCGTCAGGCAGCCCGACGCCAGCACCTAACACACACACACACACACACACACACACACACACACACACACACACACACACACACACACACAACAATAAACAAACAAAGTTACAAACAAAGAGAGAGAGTGAGAGTGAGAGAGTGAGTGAGTGAGAGAGAGTGAGAGAGTGAGAGAGAGTGAGAGTATGTATGTGTGAGCATGTGTGTGTACCTGCAAGCGGGGGATGGAGGTGCCAATAACTTTGGTGAGGAGCATCAGCATGGCCACTCTGGGGAGCAGCTCAGGTCCATCCTGGAGGAGACACACACACACACACACACATATGAGGTAATATCATACACAGTACACACACACAGTCATATCATACACACACGCACACACACACACACACACACACACACATACATACACATACACAGTGTTAGTGTACAATCCCAAAAAGCCCATTGTTGGGTTGATGAGCGTGTGATCCCATAAAAGCCCATTGTTGGGTTGATGACCGTGCGATCCCATAAAAGCCCATTGTTGGGTTGATGAGCGTGTGACCCCAAAAAAGCCCATTGTTGGGTTGATGAGTCGGGTGCGGTGGTGGTGGTGGTGGTTCCCTCACCTCGTCGATGAGATTGTCGGCGTCGTCTAGCTGGCTGCGGAGCTGTGCGTGCTGGTTGAGGACCTGCAGGGCGCGCGTCATCATGAACTCCGTCTCCTCGCTGGAGCCGCTGCTCTGACTCAGCACCGCCTGCAGCAGCGGGAAGCAGAAGGAGAACGCCGGCGCAGACAGAGGGTGGACCTCTGCTCAACACACACACACACACACACACACAAGGGGGAGGGACACACACACACGCATGGGACACACACACACACACACAAACACACACACACACAAAGGGTGGGACAAACACACAGGCAGAGAAACACACAATAAGTACTGATTAATTAACTGTTAATTAACTATTGATGACTACCATGATTGAAGAAAAGAACAATCTGTAGTACTCTATCTGTGTCTTTTCAGAATTAGGTGGTGTGTGTGTGTGTGTGTGTGTGTCACCAGTCTTGGTCTCCCTCACAGTATTTGTACTGTGTGTGTGTGTGTGTGTGTGTGTGTGTGCATAAAGTGGGCTTCAGGGAGTGTATGGGGAGATCCTCTCTGAGTGCCACTTGTAGAGCTGCTGTATGCCTTTGCTGACACCACATACATGAACCACCATGAACGGGCAACACTGAAAGGCAACCAATTAGACTGGAGTGTGAGTGTGAGTGTGTGTGTGTGTGTGTGTGTGTGTGTGTGTGTGTGTGTGTGTGTGTGTGTGTGTGTGTGGGTGTGGGTGTGGGTGTGGGTGTGTGTGTGTGTAACTCACCAGTCTTGCCCTCTCTCTGGGGCACAGTGTATGTGTACAGCATGAGTACAGTGCGTTGGGTGGCGGTGGTCAGCTCCTCCTCATCCCAGGCTGGGTCCAGCTCACACTCCGGCTTCAGCAGACGCAGGGTCACATGACCAACCAGGACCGCTGGTCCACGTAAACACACACACGCACAAAGAGAGAATAAGACCAGAGATACTTGCATAAAAAGGCTAACCTTTGATGCAATTATGCTACAGAAAATATGCTGTTTACATTAAAGGGACACTTCAACGATTAGCATTAAGCTTTGTATCTTAGAAAACCAGTCATGTTTTTGAATAGTCGTGCATCATTCCCTCAATTTGCCTTGAGATGGGAGAAATACGGATTTCAATGAAGACTATGAATAGGACTTCCTGCTTCCAATGATGTAAAATGATGATTTTTACATCATAAGCAGGAAGTCCAACATTGAACTCTGTATTTCTCCCATCTCAAGGCAAACTGAGGGAATGATGCACGACCATTCAAAAACATGACTGGTTTTCTAAAGATACATAGCTTAATGCTAATCGGTGAAGTGTCCCTTTAAGAGAATGTGAGTTTGTATGCACACTATGGTGTGTGTGTGTGTGTGTGTGTGTGTGTGTGTGCATAAAGTGGGCTTCAGGGAGTGTATGGGGAGACCCTCTCTGAGTGCCACCTGTAGAGCTGCTGTATGCCTTTGCTGACACCACATACATGAACCACCATGAACGGGCAACACTGAAAGGCAACCAATAAGACTGGTGTGTGTGTGTGTGTGTGTGTGTGTGTGGGAGCACATTTAATTATGTGTGAGCGTCTCTTACCCAGATTGTGCATGTCCTTGGGCATGAGGCTGACCCCTGTGTGTGTGTGTGTGTCTGTGTGTGTGTGTGTGTATGTGTGTGTGTGTGTGTGTGTCCCTTACCCAGGTTGCGCATATCCTTGGGCATGAGGCTGACCCCTGTGTGTGTGTGTGTGTGTGTGTGTGTGTGTGTGTGTGTGTGTGTGTGTGTGCGTGCGTGTGTGTGTGTGTGTGTGTGTGTCCCTTACCCAGGTTGCGCATGTCCTTGGGCATGAGGCTGACCCCTGTGTGTGTGTTTGTGTGTGTGTGTGTGTGTGTGTGTGTGTGTGTCTTACCCAGGTTGCGCATGTCCTTGGGCATGAGGCTGACCCCTGTGTGTGTGTGTGTGTGTGTGTGTGTGTGTCTCTTACCCAGGTTGCGCATGTCCTTGGGCATGAGGCTGACCCCTGTGTGTGTGTGTGTGTGTGTGTGTGTGTGTGTGTGTGTGTCTCTTACCCAGGTTGCGCATGTCCTTGGGCATGAGGCTGACCCCCATGTCCAGGAAGGCCTTGCGGAGGCGCGGAGCGGCCAGGGGGGAGTGGAGGAGGGGCAGCATGGCCTGCAGCACGCTCGGCAGTTGCCACGCCAACTGAGGGGGACGGCTGCTCAGCAGCGCCTCCAACAGGCCCACGTGGTACTGCAGCTCCATGTCCAGCTGAGAGGGGGAGAGGTGGAGAGAGAGATGGAGGGAGAGATGGAGGGAGAGAAGGAGGGAGAGGGTCAGTTACTGGCACAGTGGACGAGGAGAAACGTTCAGTGAGAAAGACAAGATCAGTGAGTAGTCCACATAAACACACACCCACAATAAGGCCAGAGATACTTGCATAAAAAGGCTTACGACCATATGATGTCATTATGCTGCTTACACTAAAAGAATATGAACTTTATATGTGCACTATATGAAAGTGGTGTGTGTGTGCATAAAGTGGGCTTCAGGGAGTGTATGGGGAGACCCTCTCTGAGTGCCACCTGTAGAGCTGCTGTATGCCTTTGCTGACACCACATACATGAACCACACATGAACGGGCAACACTGAAAGGCAACCAATTAGAACTGTGTGTGTGTGTGTGTGTGTGTGTCTGTGTATTACCTGTGTAACTTGGCAGGAAAGTGTTGAGTGTTGACCATAGAATGAATGTGTGTGAGTGAATCAGTGAGTGAGTGAGTGAGTGAGATATGTTCTGTGGAGTGTGTATGTGTGTGAGTGAGATATGTTCTATGGGGTGTGTGTGTGTGTGTGAGATGTTCTGTGGTGTGTGTGCGTGTGTGTGTGCGTGTGTGTGTGTGTGTGTGTGTGTGTACACGTGTGTGTGTCTTACCCCCTGCAGCCTCTTGCGGACGGCGGTCTCCTTCTCCAGCTGGTTCTGCATGATCTCCTTCTGCTTACTGGTGAGCTGCACCTCCTCCTTAATACCCTTCTTCTTCTTGATCTCCTGCAGGAGAGAGGGAGGAGAGAGAGAGGGGGAGAGAGAGAGCAAGAGGAGGGAAAAAACAGAGCGAGAGAACGAGAGAGAAGACAAGAAAGAGAGAGAAGGGTTGAGGGAGAGGAAGGTGTTGGATGATCGGACTCTGGACTGTGTGACTTCTCTATTTATTTGGGAAGATCAGTGTGTTTGCGGTCGTGTCCTGGGTGTGGACTGAGGCTCTGGTACTGAGCTGGTCTGCTAGGGGACGGAGTGTTTATGTTTGTGTGTTTGTTTGTTTGTTTGTTTGTTTGTGTGTTTGTGTTCTCACCTCCTGGAGCTCCAGCTCGATGATCTGCTCTTTGAAGGAGTAGGCCTTATTCTCACGCTTCATATTGCCCTTCTTAACACTCTCCTGCTGAGCACTGCACACACACACACAGAAAAGTTGCACATTCATGTGAGATGGTAAACATGTTTAGAAAGTCAGGCATATGCAGGCACTGATCTTGAGATGAGAAACAAACACAAGGATAAACATCCACACACACTTAAGTGAAATAGACTTCGATAACACTCTTCCTCTGACACACTCAGCCGCAATGGTTCAAACACACAACGCAAGACTGGAAACACACACTTAAACAGCAACACTTACACACTTACACACACACACACACACACACTCTTAAGTAGGGTTCAGACCAAAGATTCCCGACGAGTCGAGACGAGCCGCGACGTTCTAAAACCTTGCGACTGTGACTCAACATGTTTAATGCTCTGCGGCGGCTTGCAACTACGTGCAAATTCTAATTCACACGGTTGCAACTCAGTCTCATCTCATCGGGAATCTTCGGTGTGAATTGGGCTTTACTCACTAAGAGTGTCAGGGCTGCAGTTTATAGCATGCCTGGATGCCATTACAGACATCTGTATACTGATATGAATGTAGAACACACACACACACACACACACACACACACACACCTTTGGATGACGCTCTTGTCATAGAGCTCTCCCTCTGGCGTGTTCATAATGGCGTACTCGTCACGGGTGACCTGTCCCAGCGCAGGATTGGCCAGGCGCTTGATCACGTGATCCATGATGCGCGGGAGGAGTTTAGACGGAGAGAGAATGGAGAGAGAGCCAGCAGCATTCCGTACAGCCTACAGGGACAGAGGTGGAGCGTTAGAGCTGTCTGTGTGTGTGTGTGTGTGTGTGTGTGTGTGTGTGTGTGTGTGTGTGTGTGTGTGTGTACATAAAGTGGGCTTCAGGGAGTGTATGGGGAGACCCTCTCTGAGTGCCACCTGTAGAGCTGCTGTATGCCTTTGCTGACACCACATACATGAACCACCATGAACGGGCAACACTGAAAGGCAACCAATTAGAACTGTGTGTGTGTGTGTGTGTGTCTGTGTGTGTGTCTGTGTGTGTGTCTGTGTGTGAATCCAGTTGGAAATCCTTTCGGATTGTGACTGGCTACGAAAAATAATTATTTTGCTGTATTCTGTTCTGTACGTTTTGTTTTCCATCTTGTCCTCAGTTGTAAATCCAGCACACCCCCTCACATAACCCTGACAAGTGACATCTACTTTATTTTTCTTATTTAGAAAATGAACGGTACGTCCAACATCACTGAGCAGTCGTATTTTAATATAAATAATCGTGATTATAAAATTTGCCACAATCTTGGCTACTTCACACCTTTAAAGACAGGTGTGTATGCACTCTTAAAGATGTCAAATGACTAACTGTGTGTGTGTGTGTGCGTGTGTGTGTGTGTGTGTGCGCGTTACCTGTGTGTCTTCTGCGCTACCCTGCAGCAGAAGAGGCATGATGTCATCCAGGTGTGTGTCGATGAACTCTTTGGCGTTCAGGTTCATGCTGGACAGCAGGAGAGGCCACAGGTCGGAGCGTGCCACCACTGCAGGACACACACACACACACACACACACATTTTAACACACACCAGAACACACACACACACACACACACACACACACACATTTTAACACACACCAGAACAAACATATAGCCTGCCTCATTTGGCAGGTGCTAATTTCCATCCCTGACACAAACACACACACAATTTAAAACCCAACCAGTACACACATTCAGCCGCATTTGGCAGGTGCCAATTTCCATCCCTGACACACACACACGGCGACAAAATATGCACAGAAACACAGAGGAGCACTCACTGATGGAGGGTTGATGGGACACGATGAGGGCCTCCATGGCCAGCTTCTCTGTCTCCGAGGGGTCGTTCCACTGGCCAGCCACTGAGCAGATCACACTCAGCGCCTCCAGAAGGTTCCGCGGGGGAACGTAGGCCCGGCCCACCTCCGTCAGCTCGCCGGTGTCCGACAGCAGCGCGTCAGCGGGCAGAACCTGTGCGGAACCGGACAAACACATCTCATGAAGTGGACCGTTTTGTTTTCATTCATATGTAAACGTATGCTTTGGTTTAGACCAAGGTCCCAACGTCCCTCTGTGCAGTGTGTACAGCTGCCCCACACACACACACACACACACACACACACACACACACACACACACACACACAGTGTCTGCTTCAGTAAATCCCTCTCTCTCTCTCACCTTGTGTTTGGTGATGACGGCGCACAGTTCTCCCATGATGCCGTGCGCCAGGCCTGCCCCGCCCAGAGAGGAGAGCAGCTTCTTGATGCTCTGCTGAGCTCGTTTGCGTACGCGCCAGCTCCGTGACAACAGCGCCGCC